>NW_025777400.1:0-91852 GCF_021130785.1 Homalodisca vitripennis | reverse complement strand
TATACAAATACAATTATTACTAATATTTTAAACGCAACTATATGAAGTTAGTTTTCAGTAAACTATTGATGTTTAAAATAGTAAATGTGTATTTGGTAGCGTATAAGTTACATATTCCTTTTCAGAATAATAATTCCAGAACAAATTTTAGTTAAATTGTTCTGATTTTGATTTATGTAATTTTATAAAGCTACATTGTAATTTGATAGTCATGAAGCTATCTGCCAATCATGTAAGATTGTTGTATTTCTTTTTCTACGAGAAGTTTATCTGATATGCTCATGATGATATCGCACAGCGGCGCTGCAAAAGTGCCTGCACGTTGATAAATCGTGAAGGTAACAATAAGTTATTTAATAGTCACACACCTAAGCCGCGTAAGTTAGGTTATTTGTTTCGATAATTTTTTTTTTAACTTAAACTTTAGTGTTGATGACTTTTAATAAAGTAATCACATCAACGTTGTTCAAACATTAACTCATAGCACTTTCTTGATCGTGGTAATAAGTGTAAAGTAATCTTGATGTGTTTATTTAAATAATTACTAACAATAAGTGGTCATAAACGGGAACAAAGTTCCTACTCAAAGTTGAAATCACACCAAGCTGAGCTGAGAAGTTATATTGTTCAGGAACTTGATGTGTTATTTATGAAACTACTAACATTGTAAGTGTTGGATAGAGTCGGTGAAGGTAACAATCAATCGTTCCTTTCTCAGAAAGTTAACATCACCCCAAGCCTGAGCTGAGAAGTTATGTTGTTCAGGAGCTTGATGTGGTTATTTATGAACTACTAAACAATGTAAGGTGTTGGATAGAGTCGGTGAAGGTAACAATCAACGTTCCTTTCTCAGAAGTTAACATCACCCCAAGCCTGAGCTGAGAAGTTATGTTGTTCAGGAGCTTGATGTGTTATTTATGAAACTACTAACAATGTAAGTGTTGGATCGAGTTCGGTGAAGGTTAACAATCAACGTTCCTTTCTCAGAAGGTTTTAAAAACATCACCCCAAGCCTGAGCTGAGAAGTTATGTTGTTCAGGAGCTTGATGTGTTATTTATGAACTACTAACAATGTAAGTGTTGGATCGAGTCGGTGAAGGTAACAATCAACGTTCCTGTCTCAGAAGTTAACATCACCCTACCCCAAGCCTGAGCATGAGAAGTTATGTTGTTCAGGAGCTTGATGTGTTATTTATGAACTACAAACATTGTAAGTGTTGGATATAGAGTCGGTGAAGGTAACAATCAACGTTCCTTTCTCAGAAGTTAACATTCACCCAAGCCTGAGCTGTGAAGTTATGTTTGTTCAGGGAAAGCTTGATGTGTTATTTATGAACTATACTAACATTGTAAAGTGTTGGGTAGAGTCGGTGAAGGTAACAATCAACGTTCCTTTCTCAGAAGTTAAACATCACCCCAAGCCTGAGCTGAGAAGTTATGTTGTTCAGGAACTTGATGTGTTTTTTTATGAACTACTAACATGAAGTGTTCTATCGGTGAATAGGTAACTAATCAACGTTGAAGTGAAGCCTGTAATACTCAGGAATTGTGTGTTATTTATGAATGGTGAAGGGGGGGGGGGACCGTGATCAAATCAACGTTCCTGTCTCAGAATTTAACATCACCCCAAGCCTGAGCTGAGAAAGTTATGTTGTTGTTCAGGAGCTTGATGTGTTATTTTATGAACTACAAACAATGTAAGTGTTGGATATAGTCGGTGAAAGTAACAATCAACGTTCCTTTCTCTGAAGTTAACATCACCCCAAGCCTGAACTGAGAAGTTATGTTGTTCAGGAACTTGATGTGTTACTCAAGAACTACTAACATTGTACGTGTTGGGTAGAGTCGGTGAAGGTAACAATCAACGTTCCTTTCTCAGAAGTTAACATCACCCCAAGCCTGAGCTGAGAAGTTATGTTGTTCAGGAACTTGATGTGTTACTCAAGAACTACTAACATTGTAAGTGTTGGGTAGAGTCGGTGAAGGTAACAATCAACGTTCCTTTCTCAGAAGTTAACATCACCCCAAGCCTGAGCTGAGAAGTTATATTGTTCAGGAACTTGATGTGTTATTTATGAACTACTAACATTGTAAGTGTTGGATAGAGTCGGTGAAGGTAACAATCAACGTTCCTTTCTCAGAAGTTTACATCACCCCAAGCCTGAATTGAGAAGTTATGTTGTTCAGGAGCTTGATGTGTTATTTATGAACTACAAACAATGTAAGTGTTGGATATAGTCGGTGAAGGTAACAATCAAACGTTCCTTTCTCAGAAGTTAACATCACCCCAAGCCTGAGCTGAGAAGTTATGTTGTTCAGGAGCTTGATGTGTTATTTATGAACTACTAACAATGTAAGTGTTGGATCGAGTCGGTGAAGGTAACAATCAACGTTCCTTTCTCAGAAGTTAACATCACCCCAAGCCTGAGCTGAGAAGTGATGTTGTTCAGGAGCTTGATGTGTTATTTATGAACAACTAACAATGTAAGTGTTGGATCGAGTCGGTGAAGGTAACAATCAACGTTCCTGTCTCAGAAGTTTAACATCACCCCAAGCCTGAGCTGAGAAGTTATGTTGTTCAGGAGCTTGAATGTGTTATTTATGAACTACAAACAATGTAAGTGTTGGATATAGTCGGTGAAGGTAACAATCAACGTTCCTTTCTCAGAAGTTAAACATTTACCCCAAGCCTGAACTGTGAAGTTATGTTGTTCAGGAGCTTGATGTGTTATTTATGAACTACTAACATTGAAAGTGTTGGGTAGAGTCGGTGAAGGGTAACAATCAACTTTCCTGTCTCAGAATTTAATATCACCCCAAGCCTGAGCTGAGAAGTTATGTTGTTCAGGAAACTTGATGTGTTAATTTATGAACTACTAACATTGTAAGTGTTGGATAGAGTCGGTGAAGGTAACAATCAACGTTCCTTTCTCAGAAGTTAACATCACCCCAAGCCTGAGCTGAGAAGTTTATGTTGTTCAGGAACTTGATGTGTTATTTATGAACTACTAACATTGTAAGTGTTGGGATAGAGTCGGTGAAGGTAACAATCAACGTTCCTGTCTCAGAATTTAACATCACCCCAAGCCTGAGCTGAGAAGTTATGTTGTTCAGGAGCTTGATGTGTTATTTATGAACTACACTACAAACAATGTAAGTGTTGGATATAGTCGGTGAAGGTAACAATCAACGTTCCTTTCTCTGAAGTTAACATCACCCCAAGCCTGAACTGAGAAGTTATGTTGTTCAGGAGCTTGATGTGTTATTTATGAACTACTAACATTGTAAGTGTTGGGTAGAGTCGGTGAAGGTAACAATCAACTTTCCTGTCTCAGAATTTAATATCACCCCAAGCCTGAGCTGAGAAGTTATGTTGTTCAGGAACTTGATGTGTTATTTATGAACTACTAACATTGTAAGTGTTGGGTAGAGTCGGTGAAGGTAACAATCAACTTTCCTGTCTCAGAAGTTAACATCACCCCAAAGCCTGAGCTGAGAAGTTATGTTGTACAGGAACTTGATGTGTTATTTATGAACTACTAACAATGTTAGAGTGTTGGATAGAGTACGGGATACTAACAATTGATTTTTTCTCTCCCAGAAAGTTAACATCAGGCCGAGCTGCAGTTGACGGGTTAACTTGTGTTAAGACGATGATGTTTTTACTGAGAACTAAATAACAATGTAAGAGTTTGACATAATCAGTGAAGCTAACAATCAACGTCTCCTCTCCCAGAAGTTAAAACACTAAAACCGAAGTCGAATCTGACGCACGAAGTTATGTTGAGACGTGATGTATTACTGAGAACTACCAACAATACATGTGTTGGATAGAATCAATGATACTGTATCATAGAGTGAATGTTTAGTGCCCAGTTAGCCCGCAATTGAGCCCCTTTCTTGGAATTAGGCTTGAATAATTTATTGAATTTTTGCAAAATAACAACGTAATTACAAGCAATGGAAATTGTTGTGGCGTTTAGTGAGACAAAGAGGAAATATAAAAAAGATGTTAATAAATATGCAGACGGGTTTTACATAATAAAATTAGTAAGGGCAATAGATCTTGCAATTGATTTGGAGGCGACTTACACGGAAATTGTGAGATTAAAACCGCATCCCTTCCCCATCCCCGAGATTATGGAACGGATAAAAATGGTGCATGACCTATTAAGGTAATTAGAACAAGTTTGTGTGTAATCATGCAGGCCCTGCAATTTTACTGAATAAATCTTTTTCTGGCAAATCAAGAATGGTAATAAACTATTCCAAGCTGAACAGTAAAAGTTGAGGCGTGTTTAAACACCCCACTGGATATTATTTTGAACACCTACCACCACAAGGCTGCAAGTACTTTACAAAAATAGACCTAAGTAATACTTTTTATCAAACGGGGCTGAATAAGAAGACTAAGCACCTAACAGGTTTTGTAGCGCTTTTTGTGTGTTATGAATTTCAAAGGCGCACTACAAATTACAAGTGGCCGTCAAGAGTTTATGTCATCGAAAATTATTAAAGTATTGAAGGACCATAGAACTTAATTGTGCATTAAATTACAAAGATGGCATACTGGTAACTCTAAGAACATTGAATGATCACTTAGATTTATCTGTGAGAAGTCATAAGCAGGTTATCCACACATGGGTTACAATTAAACATACACTAAACATATTATTTAAAACATTATTATTTAAAACACTATTAAAATTACAGCCTGCAAGAAACTGCTAACAAAAGGAAGGCTGGAAAACAAAACAATAAGCAATTTTTCAGCAACCTAGCAATATATTTTTCAACAATTAAATTGCTTCATTGGATTGTACTTATTTGGTCTGAAATAACTTAAACCATAATGTAATTTTCATTTGAAGTTAAACGGTAGAGTGCATTTTTATGTGCCTCGTTGACTGGTTATTACTAATAATCCAGTTTATAAACATAACATGGATAGATCGTTGATCTCATGTATCTACTTGCTCTGTTTTTAACATCAAATATTTTATTTTATAAACCAAAATATTGCGAAGACTTTACTCTTGACAATTGAAACACAGCACGAGTTACAGACAAAATTTCAGATAGCAGTGATTAACATACAACTAATTGTGTGTGTGTGTTTGTGTGTTAAACCTTGTTTGAAACCAAATAATTAGAATCCAAATACATAATTGTACTGCATAAATTAATTATGATGATAGTAAAATCGTATACGTATGTAGTGGTAAAATAATTCTTAGACTATTTTCAAATTAAATTATTTATATAAAATAACAAACCAGGAAATAGCCGAGGAGTTGTTATAGGATCACTAAAAGGTGTACTAGAAAGTCAAAGCTGTAGCAAATGTACAAATGTAATGAGAAAATTAACGAGTTAAAATCCAATCAAACAAGTTGAAGGACGATCTCTATTATATTTCAATATACATTGAACAAGTTTTTTATGGGAATGGATCTATCAGAAATGAGAGGAACATACATAAGTGAGGTAGCTCTGACTATAAGTCGATGGGATCAGGTTTATAGCCGCAGTTACTGCCGTAGTTTTATGGCGGCATCCACCTCGGTCCAAGCCACTTCAGTCGGTCTGAGATCTCAATCGTGACGGTTTTACAAATCACTGTTAAGTGTAATCGTTCTCCTCAATTAAAACGGGAGATTACAGATTTCACATTCATTTCATGGTGATCGTTATTATTCACTTGCTTGTTCTTAGTTATACATTGAACATTCATGGCCCATGTCGAAAACTTTTGAAGAAGTTGCTTTTCTGGGCCGGAATATTATTCACGAACTTTAAGCCTCACACGCTATTTTTGAGTCTACCGTGCTTTTTTTCTCTGTTTATAATGTCAAAAAAAAACATAAAAATAACAAGCGTAGGATACTCGTTTTAAACGTGTTATCATTACAAATGAATTTGTTTATTCACCAAAGCATATCCCTGTAATAGAAAAATTTAACTTACTGAATTACAGTCAATAACATTTAAAACAAGGGTAAATATGTATCGCGAATCTTTGGTGTGAAATAGAGAAATAAATTTATTTATTTATTTTTACACATTATTTTAAATAAATATCTACATATTTCATTTTTTAAGTAAGATCTGCCACTCTGGCAATGCTTGGTTAGTTGAAGATAATTTGACACATTCTCCCTTTCCTACAACTAAACACAATATATCTGTTAATTAGTTTGCTCGCTCCGTTGTCAGAAACATATTGCGATCGTGGGTTACTGTCAGAAAACTTTTGGACACAATGGAAACTTTTACGATGAACATATCTTTTTATTAAATCTCTAAATATATACTGACACTTCACTACATGGAGTTAAGGGTTAATAATATAAATAAAAATTTATGTAGTTTATATATGTAATTTTAACCTAAAAACTCATTAAAATTTTCCAGTCTGATGTATATTTCTGTTTTATATTAAATACGGTATTAATGAAAACCCTGCCTGAAACTAGAATACGTAAATTTAAAAAACAGTTTTGAATATCTTAAGAAAAGCTTTGACACTCGATGTATTTGAAACAACACGTAACATTCCTGTTTAGACAAAACAAGTTTGAATATCAATTTCTCATAAATTACTAAGTAATGAACAAACCTACTCCTCACTTTGAAAATAACGGTAACGATATGTTAATAAGTCAAAAGGGGGCCATAGATTCCTTATTCACCGAAGTGCAGAATTGATAGATTTCTCTTAGACTCGGCTGAAATTCTGATTAATCACAATAATTTGTTAAATATAATTACATTATTTTTTTTGTTTGCACACTTCTGTAATTGTAAGAGGAAAAGTTTGTGAAATAAAATTATGTTAATTCAAGTGTCCTATATTGTATGCACTAAATGAATGTTACATAAGCATTTATCAATGAAAAATAGAAATGGAGATACACAAAATACGTATAGAACAGTCTTTTAATACGTAGCAAAATCATGTTTATGTTTAATCACTAAGTGTTTTTTTCTCATGCAAAAATCTAAAATACAAGACTGCCAGAAATGTGACCTAGAACTTTTTTGGCTATTTCAATTTAACACTATTTTCCTGCTCAAACTCAAATGGATATAAAACTTATATACCTGTGTAGGAAAATTGGAATGTAAAGCAAGGGGGGTTTAATACAGTATGAGGTAGAAAACCCGATGCAAAAATACTGCTCTTTAGACAGAACTAATTTATTCTGTGCTGTAAACTTATATTAGAATTCAATTTTAAAGTTTTTTTTACGATGGAAGGATTGTAAAGGACACAGTATTTTTTTCCCAGACATTTACTATCGTTCAGTGATACAACAAAATCAGTAACAGTACGTTTCTATAATTAGTGCAGTTGACACATCATGGTGTTTTCTGCTAGTATGTTTTGTTTATTTAACCTATATTGCAGTTATGTGTTAGGTTATTTATTCACCTGAGAAAGAGATAAAATACCAGAACTCGAAATATAGTTTTACTGATTTGTTATCACTTAACGATGGCAAATGTCCGGAAAATCCTTTTTATTTTTAATTAGAAATACGACAGTTTGGACAAAAGTCTTCGATTAGAATTATTCATAAATTTATACCCATGTGGATATGTTACTTTTTGAAGACCCGCATGTTAAACTAAATTCAATATTTTTTGCTGGTCCTTAAAATATTATTTATTTCCACTTCCAAAGATATCATCACCTTTTTACAAAAGATTGTACATCGCATTCACTCTTATTAATACATTTCAATTACAGAAACATTTTGAAGTATCGTCTTAAAAAACTGCAATCATCTAACACTGAAATGAAACGTGAATGATGTGTTTATATATATATATATATATATATATATATATATATATATATATGTTATATATATATCTATATATAAGAAGATAGGAACAAGTATATAGGTAAATGCAATTTATTTAATCTGGCGTGTTAGAATTCAGCAAGAGTAGTTCCATGACAAAGTCTATTATTATTATATTTTTTTTATGTTTAGTTAAATGTTTATACTATGGAATTTAAATATATATAGTTATTTATAAAATGATTAAATATTTGCAGTTTGTTGTAATCATGAGTTTAATGGTTTAACTCAAAAATAACTAATATTTTATGTTTTTCAATAAAAGCACATTTCATAAACTATCGGTAATATTTATGTAGGACTAAGTAGTAATTGTTGCCTAAAGAGGAAATGGACATTTCTTGTAAAACTAAGAACAAACAAGTAAAATAATAACGATAATCATGAATGAATGTGAAACTGTAATCTCCCGTTTAACCGAGTAGAACGATTACACTTACAGTGATTTGTAAACCGTCACGATTAAGATCTCAGACCGACTGAAGTGGCTTGGACCGAGGTGGATCTCCCCATAAACTACGGCAGTACTGCGGCAATAAACCTGATCGCATCGACTTATAGTCAGCTACCTTATATATGTTCCTCTCATACGATTACCAATAAGAATTACCATGAATGAATGTGAAACTATAATCTCCCGTTTAACCGAGTAGAACGATTACACTTACAGTGATTTGTAAACCGTCACGATTAAGATCTCAGACCGACTGAAGTGGCTTGGACCGAGGTGGATCTCCCCATAAACTACGGCAGTACTGCGGCAATAAACCTGATCGCATCGACTTATAGTCAGCTACCTTATATATGTTCCTCTCATACGATTACCAATAAGAATTACCATGAATGAATGTGAAACTATAATCTCCCGTTTAACCGAGTAGAACGATTACACTTACAGTGATTTGTAAACCGTCACGATTAAGATCTCAGACCGACTGAAGTGGCTTGGACCGAGGTGGATCTCCCCATAAACTACGGCAGTACTGCGGCAATAAACCTGATCGCATCGACTTATAGTCAGCTACCTTATATATGTTCCTCTCATACGATTACCAATAAGAATTACCATGAATGAATGTGAAAACTATAATCTCCCGTTTAACCGAGTAGAACGATTACACTTACAGTGATTTGTAAACCGTCACGATTAAGATCTCAGACCGACTGAAGTGGCTTGGACCGAGGTGGATCTCCCCATAAACTACGGCAGTACTGCGGCAATAAACCTGATCCCATCGACTTATAGTCAGCTATCATACTTATATATGTTCCTGTTATTTCTGATAGACCCATTCCCATAAACCTTGTTCAATGCATTTTGAAATATACAGAGATCGTCGTTCTACGTACTTTTGTTTTGGAATTTGCAAAACTATTTTGATTACTTCAAGCTACATTCCAGCTATTACATACTAAGGTTTTTCTATTAAACTTGTATGTAACTCTAAACATCTGCTGTATTATTTACTAATCTGTACATTTATGTATTAAATTTAATTTTGTTTAAATCTAAGACCAAAGTCTCAATGGCCTACGTCACCGTTTTTAAATGACCTAAAATTGGCAAGCTTATTCAAAATCAGGAAATTGCATTGACAATGGCACTCTCCCCCAGAAAGCCCCTTTAATTTCAAAAAGTGTACGTATTACGAGTACGCAACACGTTTTGAAATAAATTGGTCAAATATTTTTAATTTAATTTAGGCCCATCTAATTAACTTAAATCTAGCTATTGTTCAGATCTATTTAATATCCTAGTAGGGCCCTCTTCAATCAGGGTCATATCCCCCCAAATTCCAATACTAGATACTGCACTGGCCTCTGATAGGCCTCTTATCATCTCTTTTCCTGTCTCCATCATTTTACTTCATGAGGTCTCCACCTTTTTTAAAATTTTAAACTTCAATAAACTCTTATAACTTGTACCAGATCAACGCGTGTGCTCTCGACCAGTTTCTTATCACCCGCTTATATTATGCGTTCAATCAATATTTCTACTTTTTATGTTTATCTACTGCTTGACTTTTTGCACTTTCTGCTTACTCCACTTCTCTTCCAGTGAGTCAAGAATGAATTCTGTTTTGGTAGTGTCAATTAATAAGCTGAGCGTCATTGAAAGCTCTCAATAGGCTGGCACAACATTTCTTTCTCTCCCAGGGGGGTATAACAATCTATTTCTTTATAGTTGTCTGTATGTCTGTCTGCCCACAGAATATCTTAAGAATAGGATGCGCTATAAACTGGAACTTATACGTGCAGCCTCGACGCAGTCCTTTGGTTTTTATACACTATCTTTAAAATTACGACCAATCTCATCATATTGCAATTTAACGGGAGATTTCAACATAATACTATGTGATTGCGAAAAAGTATTTACTCATATCATCTTACATTCATATAATGTGTTCATTTTAAGTTTTTAAATTTATTAATAACTTTGTTAACTTGTATAGTTACTTTTAATTTAGGTTAAAATAGTCATTTTCGTATGTTTAGTAAAATATTACTATTTTCATTTCTTACATTTGCACAAGTGTCTTAAAGGGTAGAATTAATATCAGTATACGCTCTGTTCATGAACTAGCTTCAATATTCAGAACCATTGAATTTGTCCTCTCACAATAACAAGGCCATGTGGAATTTCATTATTGAGTGCTATACTCCAGTCTGTTGTCCCAGTTTCTATATTATATTGCAGAGGACAACCAGACTATTTATGTAAATATAATCAGATAATAAACAGCTTTCTGTGTCCTATCGGTGTGGAAAATTGTCTGGACCTATTTTCTCTCTTTGTAATTACTGCTGCTATTATCATTCGGAATTAACTATTAAAAAATATTAATTTATAATCAAAATACTGTTATTAAAATTTTTAAATAGAAAACACTATGGCAAAATGTGTTATTATTGATAATTTTAAACTTCTTACAAAACAAATCTTAGAAACAAATTTCATCACAAATGTTCTTGTAACTTGCCTTAAAATAATATTTACCATAAAACAATAATCTTGCCATATGAATAGGCTCTTAGCACCAGAGAAACTCGTATATTACTTGATAAGATGAATTTCAAAGGCCCGGAAAAATCGTCTTATGGAGGTATTCTTAATAAAGAGGTTCGTTTTATCGAGGTTTTATACCGCCTTTCTCCTCACTCTAAGGATCTGTGACTATGACCGCATCCAATTTCTATATTCAGAATTACTTTATTAAGGTGAAAACTGGTCTCAAACTCACTACTATGTTCTCGGATAGGCGTAAGGTCAGTTGTAATAAAAACTATAAATCTTAATTGTCGTGGACTCTATTTTATCTCACTGTAAACACCTGCATTTTGTATACTTCCCTTCCTTTGCTCGTTGAGGGTTGGCAACTCATAACGACTCCATTACTTACCTCACAGTAAATTGTGGCTACAAGGTTGGTAACACTGTGGTTGCGGTAAAAGCAAGTCTTGTGTGTCGACATAAATTATGACTAAGTTTTATTCATGACTGAATCCGAACTTTTGGCATTATTGTTATAAATTAAGAAAGAATGGGGGATATATCTGTGACGTACTGGTTTTAAGCTAATTAAGGTCCAGATTAACTAGTATTATGTTGATATATTGTCCCAAAAAAAACCGTTATTATATTATCTAGCGTGTAATATTTATTTGTTTAATTAGTTACGTGACTAAGGAATTATGTGTTGTAATTAATAAAATCTCTATTTGTTGGTGTAGTTAAATCAAGGTAGTAATATAAAATAGGCTAATCACGTTGGTTTTTATAAGCGAAACATTCACAATTCACCATGATTAATACGAAAACAATTAATATCTAATACGGATGTCCAGAAGCGGCACATCAATAACCACAAATGTCATTATTCTGGGGTGCAAGGGTAATTCGATAGGTCTAGTCTACTGCGGAAAATGACTGTTGGAATTTGATGGGGTTCGTTTCCTATGTATCAGAGGTCCTTACTAGCCTCAACAAGGATGTGCCACGCCCCGCCTGCTTTGACTGGAGAGGTTGGCCTCCCGTTCTTTCGAAGGGACATGGCTTTGAGATTAGTGCCCTAAATTCTTCCTCATGGATATCGATGGGAGGCGGCACCTACCCCTAACCTTACCCATCCTGAATATCCTGTCACTCCGGAAACAGCGCTAAGGTTCTTATATGACTAGGTGCAATGCATAAGCTTCATGTCATTAAAGTTCATATCTTTATTTTTGTTAAAGTCTGAGTAGCCTGTCTGATTTGTTGCCTCAATTCAATGCCATAATATAAATTGGTGAAGATCTAGTGGATCGTTTTCTTAGATATACTTTAATATGATAAATAGGTGGATATCTTGAGATACTATACCTTGCAGATTATTACACACCCTGTATTCCACTGGAGGTATTGTGAAGTATATATAATAGAAAGTAGTTTTATACTGCAAATGGTCTTAACTGATAGCTCTAAATTAAATTTTAACTTAGTTTTTATCTTATCAGGGTAGGCTGCTCAAAAATATAAAAGATATTTCTTATCTGTGCTTAACCTTGAGTTTATCCCAGACTTCTCTATTATTCGTAATGAAAGAAATATTAACTAAAAATTATTATAGACTCATACTAATATCCTTTATCGATAAATACATTGCACGTCTATCTGGCCATTTAATTTCTCCTCGGAGCACCAAACATCTAATATTGTGTGGGAAAAAAACATAAAATATATCAATTTGAATTTTTTTATTTTATAAGATAATATTATGATTTAAATATGAAAGAAATTTGTCAGAAACGTAAAATAGATCAATCAGTACTCATCAGGGATTGAAAACAAATAAATTCATCAAATGTTTTTTGCAGACAAATATGTCACTTTATCTAGATAAAACGTTTCTTGGCAGCCCAAATTAAACTACTTAAGTAGCACTGCTAGTATGTGAAATATTTTGCCTCATAGTTAATTTTACTTCATGAGAAAATATTACTAAGGAGGATAAATATTACACCGTAACATTCATAAGTGCTTAAATGTGTGGAATTGATTCGTGCCATTAAATTTATATATTTATATATAGAGTGTCCCTTAACTCTCGTCATTGGTCATGTAAAGACATATTTAACCGTATTAAAATGGGTCTCTGATGCTTACTTTCCCATCTGTCGTCTGTATGTTTTTTATAAAAAAGTTAGTATTCAGTTTTTGTATTGTTGGCTATTCGCTGAGAACCTCATTGTGAGCCCATATCTTTTCACAGTAAATCAGGCTAAATCAGCTATTTATTGTTCGATTAAAATATATTTTGTGACAATAGATCTGTTACAAACCCCTGTAAAAACTGTTATTCTTGTAACTCTTGAGAAAAATAGCAGGTATATTGGATATTCAAAGTTTAAACATTTAAATTCCTGCAATTTTTATATTACTAACGATACTTTTATGATACTTTGTTCAGTAACTGCCTTATCATAATAAACATTTGACCAAATTTGCTATAATTTCATGGATTAGTTTACAAAGCTTATATAAAAACACATACAGGAAGGCAGATGGAAAACTAAGCATCAGAGGCCCATGTTCATATGGTGAAATATGTTTGTTGGCCTGAGCAATATTGTGGTATACTTTTGTCCAGACAGTTATGGAACACCCTATATCATATCCGTATTTGTACGGCTGTTTTTATATTTAGAGTTATTTGCTTTGGAGTATCATCAGTTAAACCTTCTTTTGATAAGCTTTATTAATTTAAGTGAATTACTTTAATTTAGGAATGGAAAGTAGTTCCTCACTGCTTAGTTTGTGAGTCGGATGCTAGGAGAGGATAATTGAATTTTCAACTAGACATTCATCTTACCTCAGCTCTCACTTTCGTGTTTGTAGCAGAGGCTTGCCTTATTTATTGCATTCCGATTACAAAGGCGGTGTCTGATTTAATGAGTTACACAACCGTCCGTGTAAATAACCTATTGCATTTGCTAGTGTGTATACACAATTAAAGTAAATTTGAATTTCATGGTGTGAGACCATGTTTCTGTACCAATAAAGAACTAACCAAATAACATCCAAATGTTATGTTATTTCTAAATAAAATTTACGTCACAATATCATAAAAAAACAGAGGTGAACCAAAAAAGTACTCCTTGTAGACAATTAAATGTGAAGTAAATCCAGTATTTTTTTATTTTCACAACTTGAGACAAGACATGAATACTAATCTACCAAGAACAGAACCTAGGCTATATTGTAAATGTTTCAAACTTTAAACCGGCATAATTTTTAAAGAGTTTAAAGTGACCTTTTAAGTTTGGATTGTGCCATTATACTCTACTGATAGAGACGTTTAATTAGATGAACTACTCTTCCTGTCTTCTAATTAAGATTTCTGACTCCATGCGGACCATCCCCCTGACATGACAAAAATGGCAGTTACTTCAAAACAGAGACTTATATATGCAGTAATGATGTACCAAAATGTATTGCTTTACCTGTAATCGTTCGGGAATTATTAAGCCCGTACGAGACTTTTTACACCTTGTATACTCGTTTGCTTTATATTTTTCGAAAGATTAATACATTTATAAATTACCTTCTACAAAATTTAAGTTATAAAATAGTGGAGAATAATTTACACTAGTAGGCCTAAATGTAATTTTTATGAAATAACAATCTTACAAAAAAATGTTAAGATATATTTGCAACAATTCAGGAATCTGGAATCTATTGCTTAAGAACATAATTTACAATAAATTATTCAGATCAAGATTAGACCGCAATAACTAGGCTGCTTGTTTAGTAATAAACTTATTAACAACCACTAAATGATTCGCAGGGTATTTACGTGTATACTTTCATTAAACTAAAAATGGCATAGTTTTTATTTTGGACTTTCATGCAGGAGATTCTGCCGACATTATTTGACACGGGTAATATACGTGTTATATCCTGCGTATCTGCAGCCAGCGATATGGGTACAGTGCAGGTAATGGTGTGGAAAACATCGGTCTTTCCTGAATTTATTGTGACACACGGACAGGCTCTCACGCATTAAACTGTTGAAAAATCTCAATATATTGAATAATGTTTGGTATCGTTTCATTTTATTTGCCACCAATTCATGTCGGAATAACACGAATTGTGCATGTGCTACGATTTGAATAACACAAAGTGGTTTGTGTTCTAATAAATTGTATACTTATTCACTAAACGTAATCTAAATTCGTACTAATTACTTATTACACTACAAAGCAATAAATAATGGAATACCTATAGGTAGGACCAACACAAATAGTGCCATATTTAGTATTGGGAAATTATTTGCATTGCAATTGTTTATTTGCATTTAGAAAAATTAAGGTTCTCCTGAATTTTGACGATTTAATGTTAGAGTTTAAGAATATGAATCTTGGCCGCATTTCTTACACGCAGGAAAAGTGTGCGACTTCTAATTTATGCTATAAATTACTGATTATGAAACCATTTTATGCATGATCGGAGTTGTTACTTACATTAGCGATGCCGTTGTATAGACCATTTATTTTTGATCGCTTAAGGCAAAAAGCTGAGAAATCTCTTATTGCACATAGGTCTATAAGGAACTTTGTGCTTGCTTCCGAAGTGACAGGGGATATTCAGGATAGGTAGGGTTCGGTGTAGCGGTCACCACATGGCGATATAACATAAGGAAAGATAGCGGACACTATATCTCTGTCATGTCATCTTGGAAGAAAGAAGGAGAGTCTAGATATGTTTCAGCATCTCCAGTCAAAGCGCGCAGGGAACACCGCTCTCTCATGAACATGGTAACGACAGTTCTTATCCAACGCGTTTACAGGCCTGGGTATCCGGGCTACTTCCACCGCTCTCCTTTTAGGCCCGGCTACACACTACTCTAAAATAAACCATCTCGGCTCATTCCAGATTATAGGGCAAGTTAGGAACATCTGTTGTGTAGTAAGAAGCCTCTGAGCTTCTTACCAGTACCCCTGTCCGGAAACACTAGTGGAGCTCTCCACTCACCCCAACGCAGTAGGCTATACCTTTCGAACCACCCTTTTACATCAAATATCTTAGTGCTCGTTGATATTCATAGGGTTGTCCATGTATAATTGACACATTGGTTTTTGCTTCACCCAGTTTTAGTTTAACTGTCAGAACTAAGCCTGTTTTCATGAGAACACCGTTCAGGTATGTAAGAAACAGGTGTTTTCACTCTAAGCTTCTTGTTAACACTAGAAAAATCCGATCAGCAAAGATTTATATTTTGATATTGTTTTATAATATAGATGATATATGATATAGATTTATAATAATTGGAATTATTATAGTCTTTAGAGGTATTTAAATGTTTTATATATAAATCATTAACGAATAACGTATTGAATTTGACTTTTTGTAAAACAATTACCTAAACATTTGTATTTTTGTTGTATTTTAAGTAATATATTTAAAACTGTAACAGCAAAGAATGGTTCAGATTTAGGAATGAAAATACGTAGGGATGAAACAAATTAAATCTTTTGATCCCTTCAAAAATGTTCATTCAATTTTGTGCATTTCAGTGACAGTGAAATTTCAAAATGAAATGAAAAATAAGATAAAACAGTCTGATAAAATATCCATACCAATATCAACCAAGGAGTGTATTCAGATGCAGATGAGTGAAGAGGTGAGTGTCTCTGAAACTGCTTTATTTCGAGTCACACCTTATTTATATTATCAGTAAAACAAACAGACGTTACAGAGGGATGTAGCCTGCATGCAGGAGAGAGAACGATCTCTGATGCTAAAATGAAAGCCCCTTTATTTCATTCAATTTCAATTACATATTAAAAACGTATAAAATTTTACATTGAAATCTACGAATGAATTATATTCAGTTTTAATTCAACACGAAGACGCATGAAGTTAAAAAATTGCAATTTAGGCTACCCAGTGCGTAACCGGTAATTGTGAGTTGAATAATATTGATCTTGTAACCCATAGACAACACTATCTTACTTAGAACTTACTGGAGTTTAATGGTACACAAAAACCTTCCATTCTCATTGGTTAAGCCACGACATAGAAGGAATCAAATAAATAAAAAAGGGACGTCAATAAAAAGTGAGATATTTAAATTAAAGCAGAACATGATCGGTGTGCAGCCCTACCAACATATGTGCTAAGAGGTTAGATATAAAAGCTAGAAAAATATTGAAACATCTCATATTGGATTTTTTTCGTTAAAAAAATAATTTATAAAATCATCTACTCAACCAGTGACTCTTCCCGCCATATTCTCCTTTGTCAATCTGTAATAATTCTAAAGTATATTTTATATTTATATTTTTATAAATATTTAAATATATAATTTATAATTAATACCTAGTAATTGAATAAAAAGATAGATTGGTTATTGCCTGTCTGTCTTTGGAAGTGTATCAATGAAACAACTTTAAATAGAACGAATTTAATTAATCCACGTTATTGAAACATACAATATTAATTTTGATCGATTGTTCAGCAAAATTATCTGTTTACTTCATTAGTTTCATTAATTGCAGGCTTTTTTTAACCACATTGACGTCATTAAAACCTCAAACTAATTAAAAATTTACACATAATATGGTATTGATTTCAGTTTACTTTAATGCTCTTATAATATGCAACCACAATTATAAAAAGGTAATCATACAATTTATATGGTGATATGTAGGATTGTAATTTGATACTACTGGAATTAACAATTGTGTATAACTTTAAAACGTGTATGTTCTTAGAAGCTACTATTTTAGTATTGATAAGTAAAAGATGTTTAATTAGCTCTCTTGTAAATTACTTGGTATTATAGAACTATACGCACAGTTTATCGTTACTAAAATATACTAGAACAAAAATTGTAGTGAAATACGATCGTTTTAAGTAAAATCCATACTTTTTAAACGGTGGGATATTCTAAACATGATGGGCACAGTTTTAAAATAATTATTATTGGAACTTATATTACACTATCAGTAGAAAGTATAAAAACACATACTATATACAAATAAGTATTTAAAAATATTAAACTATCATGTATTCAGGTGAAGTCCAAATAAAGAAGATTCCAGTCTAGCTGTATTTATTTCTTACTGTTCACAATACACTTAGGGGCATTATAAATAAGAATAGACACTGTTCGTGTGGAGTCCGAACAAGGGATATTCCTGTCTTGATACAACTCTAAGCTGCAATCTACTCAGTGGTTATTTGTGTTATTGGACATATAGGTGTTATTATGCACATAGTTGTATTAGGTATGTAGGTATTAGGTCTATATTGAAGAAGAATGGATAAACATTGGTCTACCACTCTTGCAAAACTATGATACTCTGGTGAGCAAAAAAGGTGCAATAATACCCTCGAGAATTTGTTCCCTTTTCTTTTGCACGGTTCAATTATATATTATTTCTGGCTAATGTTTTACAGGGTAAAAAGACACAAAACAGTTGATTTATGTCACGAAAACTAAAAAACTGTTGTTAAAATATCTTATACGACAACCACTAATACATCAAAAGCACATTACTACACAAATAGTAGTTTTGGGGTTATGAAAACACACATGGTAAGAAAACACCTGATTTAACTTTTTTTGCTCTTTTGATAAATTAGTATAATGTGTGTACTGTATTGCACAGACTTTGAGAAAATTTGCGAGAAGTGTATACTATACAGTATAACACTAAACATTATTTTCAACATTATTTACCCATGTACATTGTGAGGTGTTTCGGTGAAATCGCTTTTTATATCGTCTGCCCTGATAGTTGCAGTCGTGCTGGGTTCTATTCCAGGGTTGTGATATCGACTTATAGCTATTTCTATCTTACCCGCGCCCTCACCGTACGCTGGTAGAGATCGATATGATACACAAGGTTAAACGTGAGTGAACAGAAAATCTCAGACTCGTTCAGAGCGAATTCAGTTATTCGCACTCTTCAATAGAACGATATCATCACAGTTTTCTGTTCTATGTTTCGCGATTTTACGTGGATAAATGTTGATTAGAGCTGTCAATGCCCCGTTCTAGAATGCGACGTTTAGAAATAAATCCTATTGTCACGACGACTATTTGACAATTATTTGTGCGTGAGAAAAACAGATTTTTTAATATCGGTGGTCCGCGAGATCTTTATTCCACAGCCGTTGGCTCAAACCAGTCTCAGTATCGTCTGCTCGTTTCTTCTTCCTTCAGTGTGTTGTTGTGCTGCGTTAAGCTGAGGTTATGTTTTGACTTTATAGTATCAAAATAAAATATTAAATATATTAAACCAACAGATTCCTCCTCTATACTAACAAGACTAACGTTAACGTATAAGTTTATAAGTTAAGCTGGAAGCAAAATGTCTAAGGGAAGTCTTGTGTTATATCTCTCTCCTGTGAAGCAGCTAAATCCCTTCAAGCAAATATATTTAGGTTATTTAATACAAGTATCCTTGTTCAGCAATAACACAGGTATTTCGTGTGTACTATTTTCCTCTTTAAGCCCTTAGTATCAAATATGCTAATATTAACAAGCATTAAAAGTTTGTTATAGCCTACAACCTAACATTCGCTTTGAAACATACTCTTCGAAGTAGGAAGTAAAGCTTATGCGATTTACAGGGCACCAAACAAATATTATTTAGAAACCGGGCTGAGAATTCAGAGGTTTATTAAGCCAATGAATAATATATCTGTAAACAAGGCTGTTAGCTAGATAGCCTAAATTAAGTTCCCAGCCTATTCTGGCGTTGATCAATAACTTTGAGCTTAGGCTATTAGGCCTACACGACTTAAAGTAAGCAAAATATATTATTATGAGCTATAGAAAGGTTTATATATGCTATATCTAGTAGATTGACCAAGTACATACACCTAACTTATCTTATGCACCAAACTATTAACTTTTAAGAATAGGATAACAAACCTATACAGCTTATAGGATGCAAAATATGCGTTTGCAAACTAGGACAGGTAGTGAAAGGTAATAGAACCTATATTTAATAGATACTCTACTGTCACTAGACGAGATAGCCTATAAGCTGGTCTTAACCTATCCTACGCACCGAATTATCAATTTTAGGAATAGGATCACAAACCTACGCGGCTTATAGGATGCAAAATACGCGTTTGCAAACTAGGATAGGTAGTGAAGGGTAGTGTAACCTATAATGAATAGATACGCTACTGGCGCTAACCGCAATAACCTATAAGCTGCTGTTAACCTATCCTACGCACTGAATTATTAATTTTAGGAATAGGATAACAAGCCTACGCGGCTTATAGGATGCAAAATACACGTTTGCAAACTAGGACAGGTAGTGAAAGGTAATAGAACCTATATTTGATAGATACACTACTGTCACCAAACGAGATAACCTATAAGCTGCTGTTAACCTATCCTACGCACCGAATTATTAATTTTAGGAATAGGATAACAAGCCTACGCGGCTTATAGGATGCAAAATACACGTTTGCAAACTAGGACAGGTAGTGAAAGGTAATAGAACCTATATTTGTTAGATACACTACTGTCACCAAACGAGATAACCTATAAGCTGCTGTTAACCTATCCTACGCACCGAATTATTAATTTTAGGAATAGGATAACAAGCCTACGCGGCTTATAGGATGCAAAATACACGTTTGCAAACTAGGACAGGTAGTGAAAGGTAATAGAACCTATATTTAATAGATACTCTACTGTCACTAAACGAGATAACCTATAAGCTGGTCTTAACCTATCCTACGCACCGAATTATCAATTTTAGGAATAGGATTACAAACCTACGCGGCTTATAGGATGCAAAATACCCGTTTGCAAACTAGGATAGGTAGTGAAAGGTAATAGAACCTATATTTAATAGATACTCTACTGTCACTAAACGAGATAACCTATAAGCTGGTCTTAACCTATCCTACGCACCGAATTATCAATTTTAGGAATAGGATTACAAACCTACGCGGCTTATAGGATGCAAAATACACGTTTGCAAACTAGGACAGGTAGTGAAAGGTAATAGAACCTATATTTGATAGATACACTACTGTCACCAAACGAGATAACCTATAAGCTGCTGTTAACCTATCCTACGCACCGAATTATTAATTTTAGGAATAGGATAACAAGCCTACGCGGCTTATAGGATGCAAAATACACGTTTGCAAACTAGGACAGGTAGTGAAAGGTAATAGAACCTATATTTAATAGATACTCTACTGTCACTAAACGAGATAACCTATAAGCTGGTCTTAACCTATCCTACGCACCGAATTATCAATTTTAGGAATAGGATTACAAACCTACGCGGCTTATAGGATGCAAAATACCCGTTTGCAAACTAGGATAGGTAGTGAAAGGTAATAGAACCTATATTTAATAGATACTCTACTGTCACTAAACGAGATAACCTATAAGCTGGTCTTAACCTATCCTACGCACCGAATTATCAATTTTAGGAATAGGATTACAAACCTACGCGGCTTATAGGATGCAAAATACACGTTTGCAAACTAGGACAGGTAGTGAAAGGTAATAGAACCTATATTTGATAGATACACTACTGTCACCAAACGAGATAACCTATAAGCTGCTGTTAACCTATCCTACGCACCGAATTATTAATTTTAGGAATAGGATAACAAGCCTACGCGGCTTATAGGATGCAAAATACACGTTTGCAAACTAGGACAGGTAGTGAAAGGTAATAGAACCTATATTTAATAGATACTCTACTGTCACTAAACGAGATAACCTATAAGCTGGTCTTAACCTATCCTACGCACCGAATTATCAATTTTAGGAATAGGATTACAAACCTACGCGGCTTATAGGATGCAAAATACCCGTTTGCAAACTAGGATAGGTAGTGAAAGGTAATAGAACCTATATTTTGATAGATACACTACTGTCACCAAACGAGATAACCTATAAGCTGCTGTTAACCTATCCTACGCACCGAATTATTAATTTTAGGAATAGGATAACAAGCCTACGCGGCTTATAGGATGCAAAATACACGTTTGCAAACTAGGACAGGTAGTGAAAGGTAATAGAACCTATATTTAATAGATACTCTACTGTCACTAAACGAGATAACCTATAAGCTGGTCTTAACCTATCCTACGCACCGAATTATCAATTTTAGGAATAGGATTACAAACCTACGCGGCTTATAGGATGCAAAATACCCGTTTGCAAACTAGGATAGGTAGTGAAAGGTAATAGAACCTATATTTAATAGATACTCTACTGTCACTAAACGAGATAACCTATAAGCTGGTCTTAACCTATCCTACGCACCGAATTATCAATTTTAGGAATAGGATAACAAGCCTACGCGGCTTATAGGATGCAAAATACACGTTTGCAAACTAGGACAGGTAGTGAAAGGTAATAGAACCTATATTTAATAGATACTCTACTGTCACTAAACGAGATAACCTATAAGCTGGTCTTAACCTATCCTACGCACCGAATTATCAATTTTAGGAATAGGATTACAAACCTACGCGGCTTATAGGATGCAAAATACCCGTTTGCAAACTAGGATAGGTAGTGAAAGGTAATGGAATCTATAATTGATAGATACACTACTGTCACCAAACGAGATAACCTATAAGCTGCTGTTAACCTATCCTACGCACCGAATTATTAATTTTAGGAATAGGGTAACAAGCCTACGCGGCTTATAGGATGCAAAATACACGTTTGCAAACTAGGACAGGTAGTGAAAGGTAATAGAACCTATATTTAATAGATACTCTACTGTCACTAAACGAGATAACCTATAAGCTGGTCTTAACCTATCCTACGCACCGAATTATCAATTTTAGGAATAGGATTACAAACCTACGCGGCTTATAGGATGCAAAATACCCGTTTGCAAACTAGGATAGGTAGTGAAAGGTAATAGAACCTATATTTAATAGATACTCTACTGTCACTAAACGAGATAACCTATAAGCTGGTCTTAACCTATCCTACGCACCGAATTATTAATTTTAGGAATAGGATAACAAGCCTACGCGGCTTATAGGATGCAAAATACACGTTTTGCAAACTAGGACAGGTAGTGAAAGGTAATAGAACCTATATTTAATAGATACTCTACTGTCACTAAACGAGATAACCTATAAGCTGGTCTTAACCTATCCTACGCACCGAATTATCAATTTTAGGAATAGGATTACAAACCTACAAACCTAAATATTTTAATTCTCGTTTACAGAATTGACATTTCTCTGCATTTGGTTTCAGACCAGCGCCTCGTAGCCTATTGAAGACATCCTTGAGGAGCGTTAAGTGTTCTTCAAACGTCTTACTGACAATAATTAGGTCATCTAAATAAGCAAATGCTTTTGGCTCTAGCTCGGGACCTATAATTTGGTCTAGTAATCGTTGGAACGTTGCTCCAGCAGAATGCAATCCAAACGGCATTACCCGAAAATGGTACAGGCCCTTGCCAGGTACGGTGAAAGCAGTGAGAGGTTTGCTTTCTTGCGAAAGGGGTACCTGCCAATATCCTTGTTTCAAATCAATGGTAGAGATGAAGGAGGCTTCTCTCAATTTCTCCAAAATCGAATTTATCTGGGGCAATGGGTACGCGTCTTTCTCGCTGACGCCATTTAATTTTCTAAAATCTATGCAGAAACGATATTTCCCACTGGGTTTCTTCACGAGCACTATCGGAGAACTCCACGGGCTCGACGATGGTTCTATAACTCCATCTTGTAACATCTTATCAACTTCCTCGTTAATGATCTGTTGCATCGCCGGATTTCTAGGATAGTATCGTTGTTTTATCGGTTCGTTCTTGCTGAGTTTGATTCGATGCTCCACCAAAGTTGTTTTTCCCGAGCAGGACTCGAATTTAGGAAGCTCTTCCTGTAAAAATTCGTTCAATATGTGTCTCTCTTCGTCATCTAGTGAACTAACCTCCTCTGGTACTCTGTCGCTATTCATACAGCTGACGTCGGTCAAACGACTGTCATATAGATCTCCGCCGCAGTTAACTGATACCAAATTTAATGGTCGGATCAGGTCCATGCCCAGGATGATCGGGGCAGTCAGCGACGGCAAATACGCAGTTGCTACGTCCAGCTCGTGATCGGTGATTCTGCATTTAAAGCGATATATGCTCGAGACGGACACTTGAGTATTGTCGGCTAGTGAGATTTTGAATTGTTTCCTCGCAGGTAGAACGCCTACTTTCCCCAGGAAATCGGCTACTTCTTCATTAATGAGTGACGCCACTGCACACCGGTATCAACCAACGCTTTGAAGTTTCTTCCGTAAATCTCCACGTTCGTGTACGGTCTTGGGTCATCAATATCGATTCGATTGTTCATGCCACAAAAATTTTTAATTTTGTCGAGCCATTCATTCCATTCTTTTGGGGTAGTCAGTTTTGACTTCGGTTTGGACTCCGGTGACCCCCAACTCCCGAAGTCCTCGCTTCGTTTCCCGATTGCCTACAATCACATGATGTCGTTTTAACACCTGGCTTCTTACAGTTGAAACATTTCAAATTCCTTGGTTTTCTCTACAATTTCTATAGAGATGGCCTGGTATTTCGCAATTCCAACATACTATCCCTCGTATACTATTAGGCTTTGACGGGTTATTTTGGTCGTCACAAGTTTGCATGTGTGTAGTGGCTCTCTGATCGGTGGACGGTTCATTGAAAGATACTTTCCGGTGCCCGCTGTCGGATGGCCTGGTTTGCGCAGTTTCAAGTTTATCCTGAGTTTCCGTTCTGGGATGTGCAGTCCTAGACACGGCATATGCTTGAAAACTTTCTTTCAGTTGCTGAGATCTACCTTTGCTTTGAAATGCTGTTTCCGGAACTAGCGCTTGAGCAGGACTCGGTGGAAGGCGATAATTAAGTTTTTCTCTCGTAGACAAGTTTCATACTCATCAGCAACCTTCATTAGTCCGGCTAAGTTCACGAAATCTCTCCTTCGAACATACATTTTATACGTCGGGTGCGTATTATTGTAGATTCTCTCTAACTTCTCAGTCTCCGAAAATCCTCCTCTTCTTCTGATGAGAGTAGACAGAGCAACAACGTATTGTTTAAACAGTTCTCCATCGCCTTGGGTTCGTTTTCGAATTTCATCATCCAGATGAACGATATACCCCGGTGGCAGGTACTGTATCTGAAAGTCTCGAAGAAAATCTACAAAGTTTGCCCAAATATCTCGATTATTTCTGTACCACAAAAGTGCACTCTCTTTTAGCAGTTCAGGTAGAGCTTTTAGCATTCGATCTTTTTGGACTTCATAAGCATCCATCAATTCGTGTAGTCGTTCTAAGAACGATATGGCGTCAGTATTTCTCCTGCCATCAAAACGAAGATTCCATTTGCGTACCATATTGCACAATGTAGCGGTGTCTGAAATGCTGTGTGGGTTACTCTCGAAACCAGACGCCATGTTTCCTGACTGCGTATTAGTGAACTCGTAATACTGTTGTGGTAGCGAGTTTGATGGATGTACGTTCCGGGATGCCATCAATTCATACTCTGAATTCTGGCTCAACTCTCTCGGGGTTGTTTGTTCGAAAGTAGTTCCTCTAGTCGCTACGAGTTGGGACTGTGGTCGTACAGCTCCTGACATTATTCGCTTAACTTCTTCGAACGTAGCGGTAGGCGGGAGACCAAGCATCTCTCTAATAACTTCCATCTCTGTTCCTGTCTTCGATTGCACATTTTCGTTATTTGGGAGAGTTTCGCCGCTCGTTGCTCGACTCACACTTCCATATTCCGTAGGAGCAAATCCGAGGGAAGGGCTCTTCGCAATCCCACTTCGTGCTAATCGCACTAATTCTGCTCGCAACTGTTGGCTATTTCCGTCATTCGGTACTCCATATTTATTAAGTTCAGCTTGTAGCTGCGGTTTTGGTGAGCTTATAAACCCAGCTAACCCTTGCATCGAAGTCGGTTGATATATTGCCGTCATCGGCGCTTGGAGTTACCAAAGTCTGAGGATTTATCGGATGTCCTGTTTGAACGGTCTTTGGTATTACTCCAGTAGAAGTGGACGTCGTAGGCGGAGGCTTCGTTGTTTTTGAATCTGTTTTCTTTGTATCGCTTGTAGTACCGCTTTCTTCTCCTCCATTAATATACATCCAAAATACGTTCCATCCAAGAAGGTTTAGAATGGTTCTCAGAAACCTTAAAATGTATAGATCCATTTTCAATAGTTATTCGCAGTAAGTTTGTGTATTTTAAGTTGTCTCTGTCGTATCACTTAGTATTTTGTCTTTCGATTTCTATTCTTTTCAGTCCAATTGTTCGGGCGCCATTTTATGTGAGGTGTTTTCGGTGAAATCGCTTTTTATATCGTCTGCCCTGATAGTTGCAGTCGTGCTGGGTTCTATTCCAGGGTTGTGATATCGACTTATAGCTATTTCTATCTTACCCGCGCCCTCACCGTACGCTGGTAGAGATCGATATGATACACAAGGTTAAACGTGAGTGAACAGAAAATCTCAGACTCGTTCAGAGCGAATTCAGTTATTCGCACTCTTCAAATAGAACGATATCATCACAGTTTTCTGTTCTATGTTTCGCGATTTTACGTGGATAAATGTTGATTAGAGCTGTCAATGCCCCGTTCTAGAATGCGACGTTTAGAAATAAATCCTATTGTCACGACGACTATTTGACAATTATTTGTGCGTGAGAAAAACAGATTTTTAATATCGGTGGTCCGCGAGATCTTTATTCCACAGCCGTTGGCTCAAACCAGTCTCAGTATCGTCTGCTCGTTTCTTCTTCCTTCAGTGTGTTGTTGTGCTGTGTTAAGCTGAGGTTATGTTTTGACTTTATAGTATCAAAGTAAAATATTAAATATATTAAACCAACAGATTCCTCCTCTATACTAACAAGACTAACGTTAACGTATAAGTTTATAAGTTAAGCTGGAAGCAAAATGTCTAAGGGAAGTCTTGTGTTATATCTCTCTCTCCTGTGAAGCAGCTAAATCCCTTCAAGCAAATTATATTTAGGTTATTTAATACAAGTATCCTTGTTCAGCAATAACACAGGTATTTCGTGTGTACTATTTTCCTCTTTAAGCCCTTAGTATCAAATATGCTAATATTAACAAGCATTAAAAGTTTGTTATAGCCTACAACCTAACATTCGCTTTGAAACATACTCTTCGAAGTAGGAAGTAAAGCTTATGCGATTTACAGGGCACCAAACAAATATTATTTAGAAACCGGGCTGAGAATTCAGAGGTTTATTAAGCCAATGAATAATATATCTGTAAACAAGGCTGTTAGCTAGATAGCCTAAATTAAGTTCCCAGCCTATTCTGGCGTTGATCAATAACTTTGAGCTTAGGCTATTATCCTACACGACTTAAAGTAAGCAAAATATATATTATCATGAGCTATAGAAAGGTTTATATATGCTATATCTAGTAGATTGACCAAGTACATACACCTAACTTATCTTATGCACCAAACTATTAACTTTTAAGAATAGGATAACAAACCTATACAGCTTATAGGATGCAAAATATGCGTTTGCAAACTAGGACAGGTAGTGAAAGGTAATAGAACCTATATTTAATAGATACTCTACTGTCACTAGACGAGATAGCCTATAAGCTGGTCTTAACCTATCCTACGCACCGAATTATCAATTTTAGGAATAGGATCACAAACCTACGCGGCTTATAGGATGCAAAATACGCGTTTGCAAACTAGGATAGGTAGTGAAGGGTAGTGTAACCTATAATGAATAGATACGCTACTGGCGCTAACCGCAATAACCTATAAGCTGCTGTTAACCTATCCTACGCACTGAATTATTAATTTTTAGGAATAGGATAACAAGCCTACGCGGCTTATAGGATGCAAAATACACGTTTGCAAACTAGGACAGGTAGTGAAAGGTAATAGAACCTATATTTGATAGATACACTACTGTCACCAAACGAGATAACCTATAAGCTGCTGTTAACCTATCCTACGCACCGAATTATTAATTTTAGGAATAGGATAACAAGCCTACGCGGCTTATAGGATGCAAAATACACGTTTGCAAACTAGGACAGGTAGTGAAAGGTAATAGAACCTATATTTAATAGATACTCTACTGTCACTAAACGAGATAACCTATAAGCTGGTCTTAACCTATCCTACGCACCGAATTATCAATTTTAGGAATAGGATTACAAACCTACGCGGCTTATAGGATGCAAAATACCCGTTTGCAAACTAGGATAGGTAGTGAAAGGTAATAGAACCTATATTTAATAGATACTCTACTGTCACTAAACGAGATAACCTATAAGCTGGTCTTAACCTATCCTACGCACCGAATTATCAATTTTAGGAATAGGATTACAAACCTACGCGGCTTATAGGATGCAAAATACACGTTTGCAAACTAGGACAGGTAGTGAAAGGTAATAGAACCTATATTTGATAGATACACTACTGTCACCAAACGAGATAACCTATAAGCTGCTGTTAACCTATCCTACGCACCGAATTATTAATTTTAGGAATAGGATAACAAGCCTACGCGGCTTATAGGATGCAAAATACACGTTTGCAAACTAGGACAGGTAGTGAAAGGTAATAGAACCTATATTTGATAGATACACTACTGTCACCAAACGAGATAACCTATAAGCTGCTGTTAACCTATCCTACGCACCGAATTATTAATTTTAGGAATAGGATTACAAACCTACGCGGCTTATAGGATGCAAAATACACGTTTGCAAACTAGGACAGGTAGTGAAAGGTAATAGAACCTATATTTGATAGATACACTACTGTCACCAAACGAGATAACCTATAAGCTGCTGTTAACCTATCCTACGCACCGAATTATTAATTTTAGGAATAGGATAACAAGCCTACGCGGCTTATAGGATGCAAAATACACGTTTGCAAACTAGGACAGGTAGTGAAAGGTAATAGAACCTATATTTGATAGATACACTACTGTCACCAAACGAGATAACCTATAAGCTGCTGTTAACCTATCCTACGCACCGAATTATTAATTTTAGGAATAGGATTACAAACCTACGCGGCTTATAGGATGCAAAATACCCGTTTGCAAACTAGGATAGGTAGTGAAAGGTAATGGAATCTATAATTGATAGATACACTACTGTCACCAAACGAGATAACCTATAAGCTGCTGTTAACCTATCCTACGCACCGAATTATTAATTTTAGGAATAGGATAACAAGCCTACGCGGCTTATAGGATGCAAAATACACGTTTGCAAACTAGGACAGGTAGTGAAAGGTAATAGAACCTATATTTAATAGATACTCTACTGTCACTAAACGAGATAACCTATAAGCTGGTCTTAACCTATCCTACGCACCGAATTATCAATTTTAGGAATAGGATTACAAACCTACGCGGCTTATAGGATGCAAAATACCCGTTTGCAAACTAGGATAGGTAGTGAAAGGTAATGGAATCTATAATTAATAGATACACTACTGTCACTAAACGAAATAACCTATACTACGCACCGAATTATTAATTTTTCAAAGATTCCGTAGAATTCAAGGTTAACGAATCAGCACTAGTTTTTATATTCAATATTCGTACTGTTTTTAAATTCCCTTAATGATTACAATTCGGGGTGACTCACCAAAAGACGATATATGCCGACTGCGTATTCTCTCGTACAGGGCTCTCGTATTCCTCGACTCGACTTCAGACTTCATAAACCGACGTCCGCAAGCGAAAACTCTTCTCCTCGAATTGGCTTCACTCCACGACGTTAGCAAGCAAAACTCTCTGTCCCTTGTCGGATCGGCTGTATAAGTAGGCCGCCAGCCGGTCATGCGCAGAGACGCGTTTTTCGTCAGTCGTCGCCAGACGCTGCAGCGGTCACATCGGAGCTCCGGCTAACTGCACTGCCCCGAGTAGAGAGGTTCCCTAACCTCAAGTCGACTCCTTCTAATGGAATGACGACGACGACTATCGACGAAAAAAATAAATCGACACACCTACTTGTCAAAATAAACGTTTTCCTCATTTAAGAAAAAAAAAACAGGGTATAAAATTGAACCCTTACACCCCCCACTTACTTCGTGGAGAAAATAAAAACTAAAAAAAAAGACTCTGAAGTCGGATTAACAAATCAAAATAAACTTACTTTTCACAAAAACTCAACATAAAAGAAATAAGGCAAACTAAAAGTGTACACTTCGTTCTCGAATTACTAAATTCCCCTACGCCCCGTAGGAGAAAACAAAACAAAAATTCTTCTTAAACTGCCCTCTCTTTCCATTATTTTTTCTTTGGGAAGACTGGAAGGCCCAATTTCCGGACATTTATCCTCTTCCACTCGTCGTCCCCGGTATCTGGACCTTCATGGTACGGCGTTTTCCACGGGTCCTCTTTGGTTTGGTGCCGTGAGGACGCTCTGGAGGGTCGCCCATCCTTTCCTGCGTTTCCGTCTCCTCTGGCTGGGATTTCACCGACGGGGCTACTCGAAGGAATTCCTCTTCCTCGGGGTCCGGGATCACTTCAATCGAGCTGCCCATGCTCCATCCGGGCGACAAAGAGAGGACGTCACCCTCGTCCATAGGTGACAGTCTGGCCAGCTCTAGTAGTGTGGGTTTGGGAGACCTACACTTGTCAACTTCCATGTGTCCCGAGGACGTTCCCGCGGCACCTTCCGGTGGGTTTATCGCGTCCACCTCCTCCTGCAGGACACCGATCTCTTCTGGTGTTTCGTCCTCGGCCGGAAGAATAAGTGACCACTTCGTTGGGTCAGTTAGCTGGTCTAACTCTTTGGCCAGATCTTCGAAAGACCAGTCCGGTTCCTCCCCCGGAAACAATTCCGGCTGGCTGCTCTTGTTCTCGGTCACCGAATCCTCCCGAAGTTCTTTCGCCATCTGCCGCCTGAACTCTCGGCCATCTACTCGCAATTCCTTAGCCTCCCGTCCCCCGCAGATGGCTCCGGCGATAGCGCAGAGGAAAACCCCGCAGTCCACAAGGTTGTCCTGTGAAGGGCAACTCCGCTCACCGTAGAGGCACCAACTCCGGGCCTCGGTCTTGGCCCTCATCTCCTCCTTCTTCAGGTATTCGCGTAGAAGATCCATCGCCGGCTTGTGGTTTCTTCCTTTTTAGGGAGTCGTATGCGCTGATGGTTTCCTTCCGTGGCTCTACTACGAGAAGCCACCAGTGGCCGACGTCCGCCTCATGTACGGGGACGAGGATTTTCTCATAATCCCACAAGTCCTGGTCGCGATGGTGACCCCGCGCTCGCTCGTGGCCGGATCTCTTCAGCACCGTGAAGAAGTAGGAGTCCAGTGCGAGGACATTTGGCAGGTTATGATCCATCGCATTCCGTCTCTCCAGAAGCCGCAGATACGCCGAAATTACCTCGCCGTTTAGCAGCTGTCCAGGAAAAAGCCGTTCTGAATCGCATGGCAGCAAACGGACCTGTTTCCTTACGACTCGTGCCATGTCAAACTGTGGAATAGAAACCCAGACACACAAGCCAAGCTCTAGACTACCGTGCAAAGCCACAAGGTAACCACTCAAGCACACAAAAACTACAAATGCAAATAGCAGGGGATAGTGCAGTTAGCGTGCAACCTGCAACCCAAAGCAAGAGTTCAACACATGCAGGAATCACAAAACTAAACTAGACATCCTTATCTATAACGTGCGAAGTTACAGCCTACTACTTACCCAGTAGGAGCTGCAATATCCGGCTTATTCAGCCAGATAGACGTGTTCCCTTAGTCGACATACTTTTTTAAGTCTTTGACGTGAGCTCGTAGCACATTCTTTTTTCGACCACAGAGGCTATAGATGTTTGATCCGAACCTTTCTACAATTTTATAAGGCCCGTCGTATTTTGCCGCTAGCTTCGAGGCGAAAGAGTCAATCGCCGACGAGAGATGGTGTTGTTTCAGCCACACCAACTCCCCAACCCGGAAATTTTTCCTCTCTCCGCCTTAGGTTGTAATATTTTGCTTGAGATCGACTCGCTCTTTCTAAATTCGAATGGCATTGCTTTGTACAGTTTCGCGAAAGCTTCTAATCTTTTCCGGTTCGTATCTGTCACATGAGACTCGGAGTCATTTTGCCCATTCTGTACTTTTAGGGGGCCATGGATTGCATTCGGTAACCGCAATTCCCGTCCAAAATTTAATAAAGCTGGAGTAAATCCCGTAGAATCATGTACGGCGGTGTTCATGGCGTACCTGAATTCGTTCAAGTGTATGTCCCAAAGCCGTTGATCTTCTTTGACGTACTGTGCGATCATCGTCTTTAGGACTCGATTCGCCCGCTCCACCGGATTCTCTTGAGGCGTGTAGGGTGCTGTCAGTTGATGTTCGATTCCCCAACTCTCCAGTAAATTACGCCATAGCTTGGCCGTAAACTGCGATCCATTATCAGTGATGGTGACCTCTGGTGCGCCGTATCGAAAAAGCACCAAATTTTGAAATGCGTTCACCACATTCGTCGCGGTCACTGATTTTAACGAACACAGTTCTACCCATTTCGTGAAGATATCCTGTACGACTAGGATAAACCTCGCACCTCTTCGTGAACGTGGCAAGGGTCCTATTATATCGGCTGTGACCTTATACCATGGACCAGTTGGTCTCCGAAAGTACATCTTTCCTGCTGGTTTCCGTTGTTCAACCTTGTGCGCCTGACAAGACTGACATCTTCTAACATAATTCTTCACATCCGTGAGCAATCCCGGCCAATAATACCTCTCTTGGACTCGCTTTGCCGTTTTTTCTTATTCCGAGATGGCCGGCCGTTTCGCGATCGTGATTTTTCATTCAACACAGCTTCTCGCTTGTCTTTTGGCACACACAGTTTCCAATTTAGAGAGTCGTCGAACCTATTCGCCCTTCCTCGGGGCTTATACTTCATAAGGTTTCCTCCGGCAATCCTTAAATTTCGGCACGTGTCAGGCTTGGAGGTAACTCTAGCGAACATCTTGTGGTACCAATCTCGCTTTAAGTCCGATTCCTTTTCCAAAAACTTCTGCGCTAGAGCATAACTGAGCGCTGTTTGCACCTTCTACGGGGTAGCGAGACAGAGCATCTGCCACTCTGTTTAGTGTACCCTTCCGGTAAATGAATCTCAAAATCGTTCTGCTGAAGTTCTAGCACCCACCGAGCTAGTCGTCCCGTCGGCTGCTGAATATTCATCAGCCATTTGAGAGCCTGATGATCGGTAACGGCGATAAATTTGTTACCCCTCCAGATATGGCCTAAATTTCTTTACCGCCCATACTAACGCCAAACATTCCTTTTCAGTAACGGTGAACTGTTTCTCACCGTCGGTCAACAATCGGCTAGCAAATGCTATAACGCGTTTCCTCTCTTATCGATTCTCTGAGTCAAGGCTGCACCCAGTCCATCATTCGAAGCATCTACTTCTAGCCAAAACGTTTGTTGAAAATCAGGACACGCTAGTATTGGTGTATCGGAAAGCTTATCTTTAAGCTCGAGAAACGCACTCTGTTGTTCGTCCGTCCAATCCCACTTTTCGCTTTTCTTTAAAAGTTTGGTTAGAGGTCTAGTTGATTTGGCGAAATTCTCCACAAATCTTCTATACCAAGAAGCGAGTCCTAGGAAGCTTCTCAAAGAGCGAACTGAAGTAGGAGTGGGGAACTCTCGGATGGCTCGTACCTTTTCTGAGTCTGTACGAATTCCGTCTTTATTTACAACGTGGCCTAAATATTTTAATTCTCGTTTGCAGAATTGACATTTCTCTGCATTTGGTTTCAGACCAGCGCCTCGTAGCCTATTGAAGACATCCTTGAGGAGCGTTAAGTGTTCTTCAAACGTCTTACTGACAATAATTAGGTCATCTAAATAAGCAAATGCTTTTGGCTCTAGCTCGGGACCTATAATTTGGTCTAGTAATCGTTGGAACGTTGCTCCAGCAGAATGCAATCCAAACGGCATTACCCGAAAATGGTACAGGCCCTTGCCAGGTACGGTGAAAGCAGTGAGAGGTTTGCTTTCTTGCGAAAGGGGTACCTGCCAATATCCTTGTTTCAAATCAATGGTAGAGATGAAGGAGGCTTCTCTCAATTTCTCCAAAATCGAATTTATCTGGGGCAATGGGTACGCGTCTTTCTCGCTGACGCCATTTAATTTTCTAAAATCTATGCAGAAACGATATTTCCCACTGGGTTTCTTCACGAGCACTATCGGAGAACTCCACGGGCTCGACGATGGTTCTATAACTCCATCTTGTAACATCTTATCAACTTCCTCGTTAATGATCTGTTGCATCGCCGGATTTCTAGGATAGTATCGTTGTTTTATCGGTTCGTTCTTGCTGAGTTTGATTCGATGCTCCACCAAAGTTGTTTTTCCCGAGCAGGACTCGAATTTAGGAAGCTCTTCCTGTAAAAATTCGTTTCAATATGTGTCTCTCTTTCGTCATCTAGTGAACTAACCTCCTCTGGTACTCTGTCGCTATTCATACAGCTGACGTCGGTCAAACGACTGTCATATAGATCTCCGCCGCAGTTAACTGATACCAAATTTAATGGTCGGATCAGGTCCATGCCCAGGATGATCGGGGCAGTCAGCGACGGCAAATACGCAGTTGCTACGTCCAGCTCGTGATCGGTGATTCTGCATTTAAAGCGATATATGCTCGAGACGGACACTTGAGTATTGTCGGCTAGTGAGATTTTGAATTGTTTCCTCGCAGGTAGAACGCCTACTTTCCCCAGGAAATCGGCTACTTCTTCATTAATGAGTGACGCCACTGCACCGGTATCAACCAACGCTTTGAAGTTTCTTCCGTAAATCTCCACGTTCGTGTACGGTCTTGGGTCATCAATATCGATTCGATTGTTCATGCCACAAAAATTTTTTAATTTTGTCGAGCCATTCATTCCATTCTTTTGGGGTAGTCAGTTTTGACTTCGGTTTGGACTCCGGTGACCCCCAACTCCCGAAGTCCTCGCTTCGTTTCCCGATTGCCTACAATCACATGATGTCGTTTTAACACCTGGCTTCTTACAGTTGAAACATTTCAAATTCCTTGGTTTTCTACAATTTCTATAGAGATGGCCTGGTATTTCGCAATTCCAACATACTATCCCTCGTATACTATTAGGCTTTGACGGGTTATTTTGGTCGTCACAAGTTTGCATGTGTGTAGTGGCTCTCTGATCGGTGGACGGTTCATTGAAAGATACTTTCCGGTGCCCGCTGTCGGATGGCCTGGTTTGCGCAGTTTCAAGTTTATCCTGAGTTTCCGTTCTGGGATGTGCAGTCCTAGACACGGCATATGCTTGAAAACTTTCTTTCAGTTGCTGAGATCTACCTTTGCTTTGAAATGCTGTTTCCGGAACTAGCGCTTGAGCAGGACTCGGTGGAGGGCGATAATTAAGTTTTTCTCGTAGACAAGTTTCATACTCATCAGCAACCTTCATTAGTCCGGCTAAGTTCACGAAATCTCTCCTTCGAACATACATTTTATACGTCGGGTGCGTATTATTGTAGATTCTCTCTAACTTCTCAGTCTCCGAAAATCCTCCTCTTCTTCTGATGAGAGTAGACAGAGCAACAACGTATTGTTTAAACAGTTCTCCATCGCCTTGGGTTCGTTTTCGAATTTCATCATCCAGATGAACGATATACCCCCGGTGGCAGGTACTGTATCTGAAAGTCTCGAAGAAAATCTACAAAGTTTGCCCAAATATCTCGATTATTTTCTGTACCACAAAAGTGCACTCTCTTTTAGCAGTTCAGGTAGAGCTTTTAGCATTCGATCTTTTTGGACTTCATAAGCATCCATCAATTCGTGTAGTCGTTCTAAGAACGATATGGCGTCAGTATCTCTCCTGCCATCAAAACGAAGATTCCATTTGCGTACCATATTGCACAATGTAGCGGTGTCTGAAATGCTGTGTGGGTTACTCTCGAAACCAGACGCCATGTTTCCTGACTGCGTATTAGTGAACTCGTAATACTGTTGTGGTAGCGAGTTTGATGGATGTACGTTCCGGGATGCCATCAATTCATACTCTGAATTCTGGCTCAACTCTCTCGGGGTTGTTTGTTCGAAAGTAGTTCCTCTAGTCGCTACGAGTTGGGACTGTGGTCGTACAGCTCCTGACATTATTCGCTTAACTTCTTCGAACGTAGCGGTAGGCGGGAGACCAAGCATCTCTCTAATAACTTCCATCTCTGTTCCTGTCTTCGATTGCACATTTTCGTTATTTGGGAGAGTTTCGCCGCTCGTTGCTCGACTCACACTTCCATATTCCGTAGGAGCAAATCCGAGGGAAGGGCTCTTCGCAATCCCACTTCGTGCTAATCGCACTAATTCTGCTCGCAACTGTTGGCTATTTCCGTCATTCGGTACTCCATATTTATTAAGTTCAGCTTGTAGCTGCGGTTTGGTGAGCTTATAAACCCAGCTAACCCTTGCATCGAAGTCGGTTGATATATTGCCGTCATCGGCGCTTGGAGTTACCAAAGTCTGAGGATTTATCGGATGTCCTGTTTGAACGGTCTTTGGTATTACTCCAGTAGAAGTGGACGTCGTAGGCGGAGGCTTCGTTGTTTTTGAATCTGTTTTCTTTGTATCGCTTGTAGTACCGCTTTCTCCTCCATTAATATACATCCAAAATACGTTCCATCCAAGAAGGTTTAGAATGGTTCTCAGAAACCTTAAAATGTATAGATCCATTTTCAATAGTTATTCGCAGTAAGTTTGTGTATTTTAAGTTGTCTCTGTCGTATCACTTAGTATTTTGTCTTTCGATTTCTATTCTTTTCAGTCCAATTGTTCGGGCGCCATTTTATGTGAGGTGTTTCGGTGAAATCGCTTTTTATATCGTCTGCCCTGATAGTTGCAGTCGTGCTGGGTTCTATTCCAGGGTTGTGATATCGACTTATAGCTATTTCTATCTTACCCGCGCCCTCACCGTACGCTGGTAGAGATCGATATGATACACAAGGTTAAACGTGAGTGAACAGAAAATCTCAGACTCGTTCAGAGCGAATTCAGTTATTCGCACTCTTCAATAGAACGATATCATCACAGTTTTCTGTTCTATGTTTCGCGATTTTACGTGGATAAATGTTGATTAGAGCTGTCAATGCCCCGTTCTAGAATGCGACGTTTAGAAATAAATCCTATTGTCACGACGACTATTTGACAATTATTTGTGCGTGAGAAAAACAGATTTTTAATATCGGTGGTCCGCGAGATCTTTATTCCACAGCCGTTGGCTCAAACCAGTCTCAGTATCGTCTGCTCGTTTCTTCTTCCTTCAGTGTGTTGTTGTGCTGTGTTAAGCTGAGGTTATGTTTTGACTTTATAGTATCAAAATAAAATATTAAATATATTAAACCAACAGATTCCTCCTCTATACTAACAAGACTAACGTTAACGTATAAGTTTATAAGTTAAGCTGGAAGCAAAATGTCTAAGGGAAGTCTTGTGTTATATCTCTCTCCTGTGAAGCAGCTAAATCCCTTCAAGCAAATATATTTAGGTTATTTAATACAAGTATCCTTGTTCAGCAATAACACAGGTATTTCGTGTGTACTATTTTCCTCTTTAAGCCCTTAGTATCAAATATGCTAATATTAACAAGCATTAAAAGTTTGTTATAGCCTACAACCTAACATTCGCTTTGAAACATACTCTTCGAAGTAGGAAGTAAAGCTTATGCGATTTACAGGGCACCAAACAAATATTATTTAGAAACCGGGCTGAGAATTCAGAGGTTTATTAAGCCAATGAATAATATATCTGTAAACAAGGCTGTTAGCTAGATAGCCTAAATTAAGTTCCCAGCCTATTCTGGCGTTGATCAATAACTTTGAGCTTAGGCTATTAGGCCTACACGACTTAAAGTAAGCAAAATATATTATCATGAGCTATAGAAAGGTTTATATATGCTATATCTAGTAGATTGACCAAGTACATACACCTAACTTATCTTATGCACCAAACTATTAACTTTTAAGAATAGGATAACAAACCTATACAGCTTATAGGATGCAAAATATGCGTTTGCAAACTAGGACAGGTAGTGAAAGGTAATAGAACCTATATTTAATAGATACTCTACTGTCACTAGACGAGATAGCCTATAAGCTGGTCTTAACCTATCCTACGCACCGAATTATCAATTTTAGGAATAGGATCACAAACCTACGCGGCTTATAGGATGCAAAATACGCGTTTGCAAACTAGGATAGGTAGTGAAGGGTAGTGTAACCTATAATGAATAGATACGCTACTGGCGCTAACCGCAATAACCTATAAGCTGCTGTTAACCTATCCTACGCACTGAATTATTAATTTTAGGAATAGGATAACAAGCCTACGCGGCTTATAGGATGCAAAATACACGTTTGCAAACTAGGACAGGTAGTGAAAGGTAATAGAACCTATATTTGATAGATACACTACTGTCACCAAACGAGATAACCTATAAGCTGCTGTTAACCTATCCTACGCACCGAATTATTAATTTTAGGAATAGGATAACAAGCCTACGCGGCTTATAGGATGCAAAATACACGTTTGCAAACTAGGACAGGTAGTGAAAGGTAATAGAACCTATATTTAATAGATACTCTACTGTCACTAAACGAGATAACCTATAAGCTGGTCTTAACCTATCCTACGCACCGAATTATCAATTTTAGGAATAGGATTACAAACCTACGCGGCTTATAGGATGCAAAATACCCGTTTGCAAACTAGGATAGGTAGTGAAAGGTAATAGAACCTATATTTAATAGATACTCTACTGTCACTAAACGAGATAACCTATAAGCTGGTCTTAACCTATCCTACGCACCGAATTATCAATTTTAGGAATAGGATTACAAACCTACGCGGCTTATAGGATGCAAAATACACGTTTGCAAACTAGGACAGGTAGTGAAAGGTAATAGAAACCTATATTTGATAGATACACTACTGTCACCAAACGAGATCACCTATAAGCTGCTGTTAACCTATCCTACGCACCGAATTATTAATTTTAGGAATAGGATAACAAGCCTACGCGGCTTATAGGATGCAAAATACACGTTTGCAAACTAGGACAGGTAGTGAAAGGTAATAGAACCTATATTTAATAGATACTCTACTGTCACTAAACGAGATAACCTATAAGCTGGTCTTAACCTATCCTACGCACCGAATTATCAATTTTAGGAATAGGATTACAAACCTACGCGGCTTATAGGATGCAAAATACCCGTTTGCAAACTAGGATAGGTAGTGAAAGGTAATGGAATCTATAATTGATAGATACACTACTGTCACCAAAACGAGATAACCTATAAGCTGCTGTTAACCTATCCTACGCACCGAATTATTAATTTTAGGAATAGGATAACAAGCCTACGCGGCTTATAGGATGCAAAATACACGTTTGCAAACTAGGACAGGTAGTGAAAGGTAATAGAACCTATATTTAATAGATACTCTACTGTCACTAAACGAGATAACCTATAAGCTGGTCTTAACCTATCCTACGCACCGAATTATCAATTTTAGGAATAGGATTACAAACCTACGCGGCTTATAGGATGCAAAATACCCGTTTGCAAACTAGGATAGGTATTGAAAGGTAATGGAATCTATAATTAATAGATACACTACTGTCACTAAACGAAATAACCTATACTACGCACCGAATTATTAATTTTTCAAAGATTCCGTAGAATTCAAGGTTAACGAATCAGCACTAGTTTTTATATTCAATATTCGTACTGTTTTTAAATTCCCTTAATGATTACAATTCGGGGTGACTCACCAAAAGACGATATATGCCGACTGCGTATTCTCTCGTACAGGGCTCTCGTATTCCTCGACTCGACTTCAGACTTCATAAACCGACGTCCGCAAGCGAAAACTCTTCTCCTCGAATTGGCTTCACTCCACGACGTTAGCAAGCAAAACTCTCTGTCCCTTGTCGGATCGGCTGTATAAGTAGGCCGCCAGCCGGTCATGCGCAGAGACGCGTTTTCGTCAGTCGTCGCCAGACGCTGCAGCGGTCACATCGGAGCTCCGGCTAACTGCACTGCCCCGAGTAGAGAGGTTCCCTAACCTCAAATCGACTCCTTCTAATGGAATGACGACGACGACTATCGACGAAAAAAATAAATCGACACACCTACTTGTCAAAATAAACGTTTTCTCATTTAAGAAAAAAAAACAGGGTATAAAATTGAACCCTTACAACATCAAGTAAAAGTACTGTTAAAATGGTGTAACAACAAAAGTTGATAAAAAATCTGATTGAGTCTAATAATTTGGCACCCCTCTGTATGACCACATCCAATTTCTACATTCAGAATTAGTTTACTAAGGTGGAAGCAGATCTTGTAGTCCCTACTATGATCTCGAGTAGGCGTAAGGTCATTTGTAATAAGAACTATAAATCTTAATTGTCGTGGACTCTATTTTATCTCAAACACCTAAATTTTGTATACTCCACTTTCGTTTGCGGATTGAGGGTTGGCAACTCATCAAGACACAATAACTTACCTAACAATAAATTGTGGCTACAAGGTTGGTAACACTGCGGTTGCGGTAAAAGCCGCAAGTCTTGTATGCCAACATAAATTATGACTAAATTTAGCTATGACTGAATCTGAACCTTTGGCATTATTGTTAGACATTGTGAAAGTGTGAGGGATACAATATTTAATCTGTGACCAAATTGTGTAAGCTAATTAAGGTGTAGATTAACTAGTATTACATTGATATATTGTGCCAAAATAAAACTTGTTATATTATCTGGCACGGATTAGTTATTTGTTTAATTAATTACTTGATTAAAAAAATTATATGTTGTAATTTATCAAATATCGGTGTGTTGGTGTAGTTTAAATGAAGGCAATACCATAAACTAGGCTAATACCATTGACTTTTAGGTGAAACATTCTCAGTTTACCATGATTAATATGAAAGAAATAATATCTAATATGGATGTCCAGGAGCGGCACATCACTACCCGCAAATGTTGAGATCCTGGGGCGCAAAGGTAATTTCATAGGTATAGTCTACTGCGGGAGACGACTTTTGGAGTTGGTGGGATTCGTTTCTTAAGTATCAGAGGTTCTTCCTAGCCTCAACAAGGGTGTGCCACCCCCTGCCTGCTATCCTGGAGAGGCTGGTTTCTGAGCTGGCCTCCCCCTCATCCGGGGGGACATGACTTGGGATTAGTGCCGTAATTCTTCCTCATGGATCTCGATAGGAGGCCGCGCCTACTCCTAACCTTACCCATCCTGAATATCCTGTCACTCCGAAAGAAGCACTAAGGTTCTTACAGGACTAAGTGCAATTTATAAACTTCTTGTCTCTATAAAGACAACAAAAAAACTAATATCTTTATTCTTGTTAAAGTTTCAGTAGCCTGTCTGATTTGTTGCGTAACTTCACTTCTAGTTCAACACGTAGAAATTGGAAACAACTAATATCTTTATTCTTGTTAAAGTTTCAGTAGCCTGTCTAATTTGTTATGTAACACAATTCTAGTTCAACACGTAGAAATTGGAAAAAACTAATATCTTTATTCTTGTTAAAGTTTCAGTAGCCTGTCTGATTTGTTGCGTAACTTCAATTCCAGTTCAACACGTAGAAATTGGAAAAAAACTAATATCTTTATTCTTGTTAAAGTTTCAGTAGCCTGTCTAATTTGTTATGTAACACAATTCTAGTTCAACACGTATAAATTGGAAGAAACTAATATCTTTATTCTTGTTAAAGTTTCAGTAGCCTGTCTGATTTGTTGCGTAACATCAATTCTAGTTCAACACGTTGAAATTGGAAAAAACTAATATCTTTATTCTTGTTAAAGTTTCAGTAGCCTGTCTTATTTGTTGCGTAACATCAATTCTAGTTCAACACCTTAAAATTGGAAAAAACTAATATCTTTATTCTTGTTAAAGTTTCAGTAGCCTGTCTAATTTGTTATGTAACACAATTCTAGTTCAACACGTAGAAATTGGAAAAAACTAATATCTTTATTCTTGTTACAGTTTCAGTAGCCTGTCTGATTTGTTGCGTAACATCAATTCCAGTTCAACACGTAGAAAATTGGAAAAAACTAATATCTTTATTCTTGTTAAAGTTTCAGTAGCCTGTCTAATTTGTTATGTAACACAATTCTAGTTCAACACGTAGAAATTGGAAAAAATTAATATCTTTATTCTTGTTAAAGTTTCAGTAGCCTGTCTGATTTGTTGCGTATCATCAATTCCAGTTCAACACGTAGAAATTGGAAAAAAACTAATATCTTTTTTCTTTTTAAAGTTTCAGTATCCTGTCTGATTTTTTGCGTAATATCAATTCCAGTTAAACACGTAGAAATTGGAAAAAACTAATATCTTTATTCTTTTTAAAGTTTCAGTAGCCTGTCTGATTTGTTGCGTAATATCAATTTCCAGTTTAAACACGTAGAAATAGGAAAAAACTAATATCTTTATTCTTTTTAAAGTTTCAGTAGCCTGTCTGATTTGTTGCGTAAACTTCAATTCCAGTTCAACACGTAGAAATTGGAAAAAACTAATATCTTTATTCTTGTTAAAGTTTCAGTAGCCTGTCTAATTTGTTATGTAACACAATTCTAGTTCAACGCGTAGAAATTGGAAAAAACTAATATCTTTATTCTTTTTTAAAGTTTCAGTAGCCTGTCTGATTTGTTGCGTAACTTCAATTCCAGTTCAACACGTAGAAATTGGAAAAATTAATATCTTTATTTTTGTTAAAGTTTCAGTAGCCTGTCTGATTTGTTGCGTATCATCAATTCCAGTTCGACACGTAGAAATTGGAAAAAAACTAATATCTTTATTCTTTTTAAAGTTTCAGTAGCCTGTCTGATTTGTTGCGTAACTTCAATTCTCGTTCAACACGTAGAAATTGGAAAAAAACTAATATCTTTATTCTTTTTAAAGTTTCAGTAGCCTGTCTGATTTGTTGTGTAACTTCACTTCTAGTTCAACACGTAGAAATTGGAAAAATTAATATCTTTATTCTTGTTAAAGTTTCAGTAGCCTGTCTGATTTGATGCGTAACATCAACTCCAGTTCAACACGTAGAAATTGGAAAAAACTAATATCTTTATTCTTGTTAAAGATTCAGTAGCCTGTCTGATTTGTGTTGCGTAACATCAATTCTAGTTCAACACGTTGAAATTGGAAAAAACTAATATCTTTATTCTTGTTAAAGTTTCAGTAGCCTGTCTTATTTGTTGCGTAACATCAATTCTAGTTCAACACCTTGAAATTGGAAAAAACTAATATCTTTATTCTTGTTAAAGTTTTAGTAGCCTGTCTAATTTGTTATGTAACACAATTCTAGTTCAACACGTAGAAATTGGAAGAAACTAATATCTTTATTCTTGTTAAAGTTTCAGTAGCCTGTCTGATTTGTTGCGTAACATCAATTCTAGTTCAACACGTTGAAATTGGAAAAAAACTAATATCTTTATTCTTGTTAAAGTTTCAGTAGCCTGTCTTATTTGTTGCGTAACATCAATTCTAGTTCAACACCTTAAAATTGGAAAAAACTAATATCTTTATTCTTGTTAAAGTTTCAGTAGCCTGTCTAATTTGTTATGTAACACAATTCTAGTTCAACACGTAGAAATTGGAAAAAACTAATATCTTTATTCTTGTTACAGTTTCAGTAGCCTGTCTGATTTGTTGCGTAACATCAATTCCAGTTCAACACGTAGAAATTGGAAAAAACTAATATCTTTATTCTTGTTAAAGTTTCAGTAGCCTGTCTAATTTGTTATGTAACACAATTCTAGTTCAACACGTAGAAATTGGAAAAAATTAATATCTTTATTCTTGTTAAAGTTTCAGTAGCCTGTCTGATTTGTTGCGTATCATCAATTCCAGTTCAACACGTAGAAATTGGAAAAAAACTAATATCTTTTTTCTTTTTAAAGTTTCAGTATCCTGTCTGATTTTTTGCGTAATATCAATTCCAGTTAAACACGTAGAAATTGGAAAAAAACTAATATCTTTATTCTTTTTAAAGTTTCAGTAGCCTGTCTGATTTGTTGCGTAATATCAATTCCAGTTAAACACGTAGAAATTGGAAAAAAACTAATATCTTTATTCTTTTTAAAGTTTCAGTAGCCTGTCTGATTTGTTGCGTAACTTCAATTCCAGTTCAACACGTAGAAATTGGAAAAAACTAATATCTTTATTCTTGTTAAAGTTTCAGTAGCCTGTCTAATTTGTTATGTAACACAATTCTAGTTCAACGCGTAGAAATTGGAAAAACTAATATCTTTATTCTTTTTAAAGTTTCAGTAGCCTGTCTGATTTGTTGCGTAACTTCAATTCCAGTTCAACACGTAGAAATTGGAAAAATTAATATCTTTATTCTTGTTAAAGTTTCAGTAGCCTGTCTGATTTGTTGCGTATCATCAATTCCAGTTCGACACGTAGAAATTGGAAAAAAACTAATATCTTTATTCTTTTTAAAGTTTCAGTAGCCTGTCTGATTTGTTGCGTAACTTCAATTCTCGTTCAACACGTAGAAATTGGAAAAAAACTAATATCTTTATTCTTTTTAAAGTTTCAGTAGCCTGTCTGATTTGTTGTGTAACTTCACTTCTAGTTCAAACACGTAGAAATTGGAAAAATTAATATCTTTATTCTTGTTAAAGTTTCAGTAGCCTGTCTGATTTGATGCGTAACATCAACTCCAGTTCAACACGTAGAAATTGGAAAAAACTAATATCTTTATTCTTGTTAAAGATTCAGTAGCCTGTCTGATTTGTTGCGTAACATCAATTCTAGTTCAACACGTTGAAATTGGAAAAAAACTAATATCTTTATTCTTGTTAAAGTTTCAGTAGCCTGTCTTATTTGTTGCGTAACATCAATTCTAGTTTCAACACCTTGAAATTGGAAAAAACTAATATCTTTATTCTTGTTAAAGTTTTTAGTAGCCTGTCTAATTTGTTATGTAACACAATTCTAGTTCAACACGTAGAAATTGGAAAAAACTAATATCTTTATTCTTGTTAAAGTTTCAGTAGCCTGTCTGATTTGTTGCGTAACATCAATTCCAGTTCAACACGTAGAAATTGGAAAAAACTAATATCTTTATTCTTGTTAAAGTTTCAGTACCCTGTCTTATTTGTTGCGTAACATCAATTCTAGTTCAACACCTAGAAATTGGAAAAAACTAATATCTTTATTCTTGTTAAAGATTCAGTAGCCTGTCTTATTTGTTGCGTAACATCAATTCTAGTTCAACACCTTGAAATTGGAAAAAACTAATATCTTTATTCTTGTTAAAGTTTTAGTAGCCTGTCTAATTTGTTATGTAACACAATTCTAGTTCAACACCTTGAAATTGGAAAAAAACTAATATCTTTATTCTTGTTAAAGTTTCAGTAGCCTGTCTGATTTGTTGCGTAACATCAATTCCAGTTCAAACACGTACAAATTGGAAAAAACTAATATCTTTATTCTTGTTAAAGTTTCAGTACCCTGTCTTATTTGTTGCGTAACATCAATTCTAGTTCAAACACCTAGAAATTGGAAAAAACTAATATCTTTATTCTTGTTAAAGTTTCAGTAGCCTGTCTAATTTGTTATGTAACACAATTCTCGTTCAACACGTAGAAATTGGAAAAAAAACTAATATCTTTATTCTTTTTAAAGTTTCAGTAGCCTGTCTGATTTGTTGCGTAACATCAATTCCAGTTCAACACGTAGAAATTGGAAAAAAACTAATATCTTTATTCTTGTTAAAGTTTCAGTAGCCTGTCTAATTTGTTATGTAACACAATTCTAGTTCAACACGTAGAAATTGGAAAAAACTAATATCTTTATTCTTGTTAAAGTTTCAGTAGCCTGTCTGATTTGTTGTGTAACTTCACTTCTAGTTAAACACGTAGAAATTGGAAAAATTAATATCTTTATTCTTGTTAAAGTTTCAGTAGCCTGTCTGATTTGTTGCGTATCATCAATTCCAGTTCAACACGTAGAAATTGGAAAAAACTAATATCTTTATTCTTTTTAAAGTTTCAGTAGCCTGTCTGATTTGTTGCGTAACTTCAATTCCAGTTCAACACGTAGAAATTGGAAAAAACTAATATCTTTATTCTTGTTAAAAGTTTCAGTAGCCTGTCTAATTTGTTATGTAACACAATTCTAGTTCAACACGTAGAAATTGGAAAAAAACTAATATCTTTATTGTTGTTTAAAGTTTCAGTAGCCTGTCTGATTTGTTGTGTATCATCAATTCCAGTTCAACACGTATAAATTGGAAAAAACTAATATCTTTATTCTTTTTAAACTTTCAGTAGCCTGTCTGATTTGTTGCGTAACTTCAATTCTAGTTCAACATGTAGAAATTATATATACCTTGAAAATTATTATAAAGCCTGTATTCCCACTGGAGGTATTGTGAAGGTATTATAATAAGGACTAGTGTTATACTGTAAATGGTATTAAATTACGACATCACATTTTACTTTTTACCTTTGTTTTTAGCTTAACAGGCTAGGTAAACTCAAAAATATAAAACGTATTTCTTATGTGTGTTAAGTTTAACTTAAGTTTATTCCAGCCTTCTCTATCATTCAAAATAAAAATAAATATTACTTAAAAATTACGATAGTCTAATACTAATATCCTTCCTTGATCAATACATCGTACGTCATGTCTAAGTGGTCATTTTAATTTCTCCATGGAGCACTAAACATCCAATATTGTGTGGATGTTAAAGATATACATCAAATATATGAAATTTTGCATTTTCTCCTTTTAATAAGGTAATATTGGAATTAAAATATAAGAGAAATTTTACAGAGACGTAAATAAACCAGTCAGTACTTTTTAGAGTTGTGAAACAAACAAATTACGTCAAGCAAACATTTTTGAGGACCTCTATCTCACTTTATCTATATAAGAACTTTCTTAGCAATCCAAATTAAACTACTTAAGTACCACTGCTTCGATGTAAAGTATTTTCCTCCTCATTTATTTTAATTCGTGAAAAAATATTAATAAGGAGGATAAATATTATATCGTAACATTTATGATTGTGAAATTATTAATATTTTTGTCATTAAAATAATATATGTGTATATAATATTTTAATACATAACTGCATAACTGTTTTTCATTTTATAATTATTTACTTTGGAGTATCATCAGTTATAATTTCTTCTGAAAAGCCTGATTCATTTTAGTGGATTATTTTTTTTAGAAAAGGGGTAAAAGTTCCTCATTGTTTAGTTTCTGAGTCAGATGCTAGGAGAGGATAATTGAATTTTTAACTAGACATTCATCTTACCTCAACTCTCACTATCGTATTTGTAGCAGAGTCTTGCCTTATTTATTGCATTCCGATTAGAACGGAGGTGTCAGATTTAATCTCCATAAGTTTTACAAACCGTCTGTGTAAATGACCTCTTTTCATTTAATACGCTTCTGTACCAATAAATAACTAGCCAAATAACATAAAAATGTTATCTTATTTCGAAAAAAAAATAAAAAACAAAGGTTGACCAAAAATGTACTCCGTGTAGGCAATTGAATGTGAAGTAAATCAATTATTTCTTTATTTTCACAACTTGAGACAAGACATGAATACTAATCTACCTGGAACAGAACCTATATTGTAAATGTTTCAAACTTTAAACCAGCATAATTTTTAAATAGTTTAAAATGACCTTTTAAGGTTGGATTGTGCCATTATACTCTATTGATAGAGACGTTTAATTAGATGAACTACTCTTCCTGTCTTCTAATTAAGATTTCCTTCTGACTCCATGCGGACCATCCCCCTGACATGACAAAAATGGCAGTTAATTCAAAACAAAAACTTATATATGCAGTAATGATGTACCAAAATGTATTGCTTTACCTGTAATCGTTCGGGAATTATTAAGCCCGTACGAGAATTTTTACACCTTGTATACTCGTATGCTTTATATTTTTCGAAAGATTAATACATTTATAAATTACCTCTACAAAATTTAATTTATAAAATAGTGGAGAATAATTTACACTAGTAGGCCTAAATGTAATTTTATGAAATAACAATCTTACAAAAAATGTTAGATATATTTGTAACAATTCAGGAATCTGGAATCTATTGCTTAAGGACATCATTTAGAATAAATTATTCAGATCAAGATAAGACAGCAATTAACATGCTGTTTGTTAGTAATAAACTTATTAATAAACACTAAAGCATTTGCAGGGTGTTTACGTGTATACTTTCATTAAAATAAAAATGGCATAGTCTTTATTGTGGACTTTCATGCAGGAGATTCTGCCGACATTATTTGATACGGGTAATATACGTGTTATATCCGGCGTATTTGCAGCCAGCGATATGGGTACAGTGCAGGTAATGGTGTGGAAACATCGGTCTTTCCTGAATTTATTGTGACACACGGGCAGGTTCTCACGCATTAAGCGTCAATATATTGAATAATGATCGTTTCGTTTTATTGTATTTGTCACCAATTCAAGTTAAACACGAGTTTTGCATGTGCTACAATTTGAATAATACAAAGAGGTTTTGTTCTAATAAATTGTATACTTATTCACTAAAGGTAATCTAAATTCGTACCAATGATTTATTACACTACAGAGTAATAACTAATGGAATACCTATAGGTAGGACCAACACAAATATTGCCATATTTACTACTGGGAAATTATTGGTATTGCAATTGTTTATTTGAATTTTGAAAAATTATGGTTCTCCTGAATTTTAAGGATTAGGTTTAGAGTTTAAAGATATAAATCTTGGTCATATTTATTACCCACAAGAAAAGCGTCCGACCTCTGATCTATGCTATAAATTACTGCTTATAAAAACTTTTTCAGAGTTGATACTGACATTGGCGTTGCCACCGAGCGACCTATAAGGACCTTTGTGCTTGCTTCCGAAGTGACAGGATATTCAGGATAGGTAGGGTTCGGTGTAGCGGCCACAACATGGCGATATAACGTAAGGAAAGATAGACGTAACCGGTAATCGTGTGTTGAATACTACTGTTCTTGTAAACTATAGACATCACAGATCTTACTGGAGTTTATGTTTCTTTGTGACAAAACTATGTCCACTCTACCTACCATTGGTTAAGCTACGACATAGAAGGAATCGTATAAACGTAAGGGACGGCAACAAAAAGTAAGATATTGACATTAAAGCACACATCAGTGTGAGTTCTTCCAACACATGTGTTATGAGTTTAGATTTAAAAGGTACAAAGATATTCAAACAGCTAACATTGGATAGTTTACACTTAAAAGCATAATTTTAGGATTTAAGCATCGTCTTTTTCTTGCGACGTATCTTCTCAAAACGTAGTTTTTTAAAATAAATATATATTTTTATATTGTCCACTTATAAAAATTATTACGAGGGTCAGAATCAGCCATGTAAAATTAAATAGCAATAAGAGTTGAAAACCGTTACTAAATCTCAATCTATTCCACAGCTAAAGTTAGTTTCTTATAACTACTCAGTATGAGAATGTTGGATTAAAGTGGGTCAACATGGTGTTATCATCTACTCAACCAGTAAATCTTCCCGCCATATTTTCCTCTGTCACTTTGTAATATTCATCAAGTATATTTTCTATTCGTATTTATGTAAATATTTAAATACATATTTTATTTAACAGATAATTAATACCTAGTACGTAATTGAATATCAAGATAGTTTGGTTATTGCCTGTCTGTCTTTGGAAGTGTATGTATGAAACAACTTTAAATAGAACGAATTTAATTAATCCAAGTTATTGAAACATACAATATTAATTTTGATCGATTGTTCAGCAAAATTATCTGGTTACTTCATTAGTTTCATTAATTGCAAGGTTTGTTTAACCACATTGATGTCATTACAACCTCAAACTAATTACATTAACACATAATATGGTATTTATTTCAGTTTACTTTAATGCTCTTACAATATGCAAACATACAATTATAAATAAGTAATCATACAATTTATTTTGTGATAAGTAGGATTGTAATTTGACAATACTGGAATTAACAATTGTGTATAACTTTAAAATGTGTATGTTCTTAGAAGCTACTATTTTAGTATTGATAAGTAAAAGAGTTTAATTAGCTCTCATGCAAATTACTTGGCATTATAGAACTATACGCACAGTTTATCGTTACTAAAATATACTAGAACAAAATTGTAGTGCAAGCGATCGTTTTAAGTAAAATCCATAAACATTAAACAGTGGGATAATCTAAACATGACGGGCACAGATTTAAAATAATTATTATTAGAACTTGTATTACACTACCAGTAGAAAGTAGAACAAAACATACTATATCCAAATAAGTATTTTAAAAAAAACAACACGCATTTAGGTGAAATCCAAATAAAGAAGATTCCAGCCTAGCTATATTTATTTCTCTGTCCACAATATACTTAGGGGCATTATAAATAAGAATAGACACTGACAGGCATTAATATATTTTTGTGTGAAGTCCGAACAAGGGATATTCTGGTCCTGATACAAATGCACGTAGATGTTTTAGATATTTAGGTATTAGGTTTATATTGGAGAAGGATGGATAAACATTGGTCTACCACTCTTGCAAAACTATGATGCTGTGGTGAGCAAAACATATATAATAATACCCTCAATAATCTTTTCCTTGTCTTTTGCATGATTCAATTATATTTAATTTGCTTTCAAACAGACAACTATGAAAATTGTATTTAAATAGTTTCTTAACGTACTTATTACTTTTTTCGATGGCATTAACAAAATCTGATTGCAAATATTGTTTGGTAATTAAATAATTAGTCGGATAGTTCTAGATTATTTAATCCTCGTGTTAAATTAGTAAGGTTTTAGGATCTAATACTGAATATAAACAAAATTGAGCTATATGTTTCAAGTGTTTTTACGCTACCATAAACGTTGAACATGCTCATCGTACAATTGTGTTTGTATGCACTGCAAGTTAGCTGGCTTAACTATTACCGGTTTCATATCCCTTATAAATATGTAATCTGATAGAAAAGCTTTCCTTATTGATGGAAAAGTACAATATGACAGGAGCTCGCTCAAAGGAGTATTCATATTGAAACTAATATCTGTCCTAGACGGTTTCTTCCCTATTTTGCATATTATTTTCTCAAAGAATGTCAGAAGTTGGATTGTCAACTTCCACGCTTTTAGCGAGGCATCTGTATCAAATACATCCCTCTACCCCATATAATACTTACAGTGGTTTTCATATGAAATCGAGTGGTGTCTGTTCTGGACAAACATTAATCTCTTAGATCAATATGTTAGTACTTAATTCTTCTACATGCTTTGGAAAAAATTTCTTACAAGGTTTGTATAAGACCTACTTTTTTGGAATCCGTTCTTTATAAAAGACTCTGGCTGCTGGAGAAAGGGCTCCGTATGTCTTCTTGGGCGTTAAGGAAGCTTTTGGCAACACCTCCACTTAGAAGAACTTTGATGCAGTTATGGGGCATGTCATGGCGGCTTTTTAACAGTTATGAAAAGCACCTGCATGATAATCAGAGTGGAATTATTGCAGGGAAATGTAATTTTTCATTGCACCTACTTGTATGTAGTATAGAGTAATTTTGAAATAAAGCACTTAGTAGGTGCCTTTGTGTGTCTTCTCGAATTTAAAAAAGAAGCTTTTCACAGCACTTATAGAACATGGCATGGTGGTTAAATCTGTGCCTTCTAACGAAAGGCTGGATATGTTTTTCCTGATAAGTACAAAGGCTATTGCAAGTACATACAAAGAGTCTTATCATGATTGGAGTTTACTACATCAATAGTGGTGTATTTGCACAAGGCTACATAATGGTACTGACAATTAGGTTTAACACTACAACGTTGAACTAATCACTGATACTCTGTAACTGTTGAATATATTGCGTTATCACAGGTCTGAAGACTAATGTCGCTAAAGCAGATGTCTTCACAAAGTGGAGTCTCCTGAAAAGGTATTTTCCTTGTTTCCTACATTCCCCTCCCTCATGGGCTTCCATAAATTGCAGCATTAATACTGTTCCAGAATATTATCAGGATCAGGGAACAGCCTGAAGTGGTCTAGGAAAATAGTACATTTACTTTTGTAAGTACAAATACTTACTTTGGAAAATATATTTAACAATATTTGTTGTGAAAAAACCTTAAATCGCAGATTTTTCAGTTATTTTTTGCCAAGCTATTTCAAATTAGTTTTGTACGATTTATTTTCTATGGGAGTTAACATTTTTTATTTATAAAATAATACGTGAACTTGTATATGGTACGTATATAAACCTACGCTGAGGATCTACCTATTACGGTACATGTACTTAAAATTAAGTTTGGCGTTTCCACAATTGATTGCAAGAGCTGTCTGTCTGCAAAGGCAATATTGGCTAGATGTTTGTATCACCAGAACCTGAAAGACCAATATTGAGACCAATATTGTATTGTTGGCAATTATGAGAGAAATTTACCGCATGTATACGCTCCTAATGAACATTCAACGTGAACCTAATCCCTGTGATGTCTGAATTAAATATATATAAATAGAGAAAGATTTATGGCGTAAAAGTATTTATATTACTATTGCTTTTGGTTTTTTTTTTTTTTTATTGTAACAGGATATGAGTACTCAGTTCCAAACAACGCGTAACAGGCTTCGCTGACGTCACTTGCAAAATTTCAACTCTATAGCTTATTTCAATCTTGGTGTTCTGAGGACAGGTATAGGAATCGTAAATCACACAGAAAAAATATTTACATCCTTCCAGCATAGAAGAGAATATTTCTTTAGGTTACTGAGTGGTAGGATTTAAAGACGCTCAGCCAAATTCTATGGTTTGAAATGCACCATCATTTCATCTATGTTAGTGTAAAAATGAAGTTCCAAGCACAATTTAGATTCTACGGATAAATATTTATCAAGATATCTTCCAACATGAAAAATTCTCATTTTTCATAAATATCTGCATTCAAATAATACGTGTTGCGATCAACTAAGGAGAGTACCAAACATGAAAATGTACCTAAATTAAATATTGTTACCGACATTTTTACATTGACTTGTTACTCTATTTATATTTCTTAATATTATTACCTTTATATTATACTCTTATATTTTCTTTATGCTTTGCCAAAATCCCAGCATTGACATAGCCCACCTGACCCAGAGTCCGGCCCCAGCCGCTAACCCCACAACAACCCGACAATAACCCGGATACATGGAGATTGGCCGCCTCTTCTGGTAAGCGCGTTACCAAATGGCTAACCTGCCATTAGTGAAGTAAAAAAAGTAAATGTGTCTTATACTTATACATATAAATATGCCCCTTTACTAGGCGAAGTTAGGGCTAAGAAGCCCTCTCTAACACAACCTGGGGACCAACGGCTTAAAGGTGACTTCCGAACCACCACCAATGGCCGGGCAGGCGGGCTGCTGGCAAGGACAGGATCGCTCAGCGGTCACCCATCCAAGCACCAGCCACGCTCGACGTTGCTTGATCTGGATATCTTGCGATAAGCGTTGTACTCGCTACACGGCGCCATTGGCAATAGAATATAATAACTTTTTTGTCATTTATTGTATGCAATTCGTTTACTAAAATAAATTAGTACAAATTAATTTCCTGTGTCATGAGTTATTAAACTTAATATTATTCAGAAAGTTTTAGTTTTTCTAACTCTATTATATTGTGATAAAATCCTTTACAACTTCCTTTCAAAGAACGTTATAAACCACTCAAGACATAGCAGACTGTTCTAAATGGGCACTTCTCAAGTAAACTTATCTATTAAAGCCGCTGTGAAGTAACGTAAGCAAACTTTGTTAAGCTGCAACGTGCAACTAAGTCTTAGTAACCAATAACTAAATACTATTCAGTTTGCTCAGCACTTTTTAATGATCTTATGTTCATTTCTTAGTCTACCTTATTCAATCTTTCTTATTCTACCGTAACTTAAATAAATCTTTCATTTTATTTACATTTCTGGTAAAAGCATTATGATTCCATCTTAGTTCTTAGTTTGAAACAGCTTAAACAAATTTAATTCCTGAAAAATTTCAGCCTAGCTCTGAAGAGCCATCTTCAGTTCAAACCCTTTTGTTTAACGCAATAAACCAATTTTCTATTCCTATTACGGTCGATATGCCTTTAAGAGTCCTAACCTTTAATTTGTATCCTATTAATAAGGTTCTCAGAAATTGTTCAATCAGAGATCAGAGCCTCAATGGCGTATTCTTATGAGGATCATTTTCTGTCGTGTTATCCAGGATAAATATGTATAATTACACCCAGGCAACTTTGAGTCATGGGAAATAAAATAAAGGCATGTAAATGAAAATATAACACCTTTTATTATATAAAAAAATAATGACCACTGTCTTCTAGCATTATACAAACCATTACAAGAGAGTGTTTTACCAAAATGCTTCATGGGACTTGGTAGTGTTTACGGTCAACAGTACTTATATAAAATTTGCTACGGTAAAATATAATATTTTTATCGTGTCTGCCTTATATTTCATTCAGATCAAAAGTCTAACACTTTATACAAGCCTAGAGTTTGCATCCACCTGGCAGAATTAACTTTGATATAAGGATATGTTTACTCTAAACATGTTCGCTGCAACAGTAAATACAACGGTAATGCAGCTCCGACATTATATAATATCTGAAGTGGTGATCCCAGTCGTAGGATGGTGTACAACAGCAGTTTAACTATAAATACTGGTTTACTGCAACTGTACGTTAGTTATAATGGTAGTTATTCCAGAATGGAAGATTGCATATAAGATCATGTTAGCTATAAAGGCATTATGAGAGTAACTGCAGGTTATTACGTTAAATTGGCTCTACGTTAATGGTAGGTTTCCTACAAAACGGTATGGATATCACGACAAATTGCGCATAATCAAGTTCACTACTGAGCGGAATAATGTATTCAATGCGTGTGCAAAAGAGTTAATAATTTCTTAGAAAATGGACGGTTTCTCTCATCTCGCCGAAGTCACAGGAATGTTAAAAATCTGATATATATTTTTTCCTTTTCATTTGACACTGTGATATTGTTGTGAAAGGTAAACTCTCGAGAGACATATTAATCTCTCGATTAATCAGAGGATTAACTTGGACCGATCATGTTGAGCATGTATGTGCAAGGGTTGCTTCAGGCGTTTTTGCCATGAGGAATTTGGCACAGGTTTGCTCTTTTGGCGTTCTAAGGATTGCCTATTTTGGCCTTTTATCCCTATTTGACACAAATACGACACTAGAGGTGGGGACAGTTACAGGATACAACGTCATAGAACACTGGCATTTGAACAACTTCCTTCACAAGCTGGTGTCAGATTAATTAATAATCTCCTTGAGAGCACAAAAAATATCAACAACCCAATCATGTTTAAGGCTCGATTAAAGGACCTTTTAGTGTCTGAATTTGTACATGATTTCGTGTTACGTACGCCGCTGGGACCACTAGTTTTGGTAACTTAGTACCGATACTGAAGCTAAGTATGAATGAGAGAGAGAATGTAATTTAATGATGTATTCGTGCAACTAATGAATCTTACAATAGTAAACTGCAAGCGTTTTAGCTTTATTTATTAACGTTTGCAAATTCAATTTAAAATGGTTTGAAAGCAATGAAAATGTGATTATTGATTATCAAATATTGGAGTTCATAGTCTAAAAACCGCCATAACACCATTTGCCGTATAAAACTCAGAAATCATTGCTGCAGTCGAGGGTAAGTTCCTGACATCATTACATTCTCAGTTCGCGATGGGGTGTCCAAGTTGAGCTCTTCAACTCTGCGCACATGATGGTGACACTCTTTCCGTTGAAGAATTCAAATACCCTTTACTATTAAACCCTGTTGATATTTAGATCTTCGTAGAGTTTTATTTACACACTTCACATACTGCTCACATGTGTGAGGGTGATCACACCAATACAAGCCTATTTTGTAGAAAATAATTTGTGAATAACTTGGGAAAATATATTAAGCCACTTCAATATTTAATTTAAGCACGTCATCTTAAACGTTATGAAAGTATAATACAAAATGTCCATAAGAGTACTTAGTGCCAGAGGCTATTTCTAATAGGGAGCCAGAAACAAAGTTTTAAATACGTTGTCAAAATTATAATTATAGTTCATTGAGTATTGGTTCATAGAATTGACACTTTATACACTACTAATAATTTTATGAGTAGGGGTTTACGAATAGTATACGTTCCTACTACTACTGGTTTTTCTACTGGTAGTAATCGAAAACTTCCAGTGAAATCCTATATGTTTTCATCCTACATTTTATGAACTGACATCCTCTTCAGGACGTTTAAAATATAACTATTCCATCATTATCCGAATAATACAATCCCGCCTAATTTAAATGGGCTTTGTGGTAGAAGGATGAACTAAATTATCGATCTATCCATGCCTCTCATATTTTTAATCTCTACTTCTTTTAGGTAAATTTTGTGTTACAAATCAGCCTATTGCAATATTCCCCAATTTTCATAATATGTCTGCATATCTTTACCGAATATGACCCTTTAAGGGCCAGAAAACTTCAAAAATAAATATATAAATTTATGGAATCTTAATCCCAAAAAGCCCAAAAAAAGTTGACACTTGGTACAAACGTTGATCTTATGAGTATCTCTGCTAAGATCATTAGCCAGCTTGGCACACTGTTTCGTTTCAATATGGCGGCAATTCACAACTTGTTTATGTTGAACAGTTTTCGAGACATTTAATTCATTACGGTAAATCCCGAAAGAGTAAATTGGTTACAACATCTACCTTACATCTTTACCCTGAGTCGGAATTACCATTTTAATTATGTTATTGGTGATTGATGTAGACGAATAACGGATACTGGGCATGGAGATTGTATGGGGTACATAAACCATTGTTTGTGGAAAAAGCGGTATTACATCCCCTAATAATCAAAGCTGGTGAGGTATATTCACAGTAGGTTATTAAAATTGGCAAGGGATAAAGGCTCACACTGGTAACTTTTATAGCATTTGAACTATGTCTTGTCAATAAAATACAGAAACGATGTTACTTAGCTTACTTGACTTGCAGCTTACTTGAATTGGAATCCCAGATAGGATCTAGTTGGATAATAAATCCCTACAAAATGACTTCAATTCGCCAGTAAATCTATCAGTCTCAGCCTTTCATAGATAGGATGACGCTGATCCTAAGAGGATTACAGGTTCTTTTTACTTCAGGAAACTGGAAATGATAGTTTATTAGGAACACAACAATTATTGTGTGGCTGAACCCGTAATAATGAATGAGTAATGAAAGGAAGTATAAAAATACCTTTATATTATGGATTATAGTATATTTTTTAAAAGTATATTACTTTAGATCTTAATGATTTTCCATTATTATTTGTCTTCTGTGGATAGATATTATGGAAAATCATAATCTACAATCAGTCATCAAACATGTTTAACGTACTTTGACTTTGTTATCACATAATAATTTACAGGTGCCAAAATATATGGATAGCCTACTCTCCGAGGCTTCGCCGGCAAACAGTTTTTGAAAAAGTAAATTTCGATAAAAGCATTAATACTTTTATATGCCCAGGTATTACAGAAATATCCTTTGAAGCATTACCTACAATGAAGTATGGTGTTTATAGTGCTTTAAAATATCCCAGTATACTGTTTTGGGAATTGATAAACATGTAGCCTACATAATTTTACTTTTTATTAATTTGCAGATTTTGATGGTATATACTGAAGGAATAAATAAACTAACTTCTTGTACACTCTAACACAACAATAAATCCAAGGAAGGATATCGACATAATCAACACCCTATCCATTGCTATTATTAATACTCTGGATAAAATAATTTAAAACTTTTAATAAAATTACGTTCTCCACTCACACCGAGGAAGCCGACAGGGTGTTTAATAAATCAAGTAAAACTCTCACAAGAGATCTACCACAGGAAACAAAAGCGTGCATTATTAAGAAAGTCGGTCTATACTCGCGCGGGGTGGGGCGGAACTCCTCAAACGTGTTGTTTGCTTTGAGGAAGCTTATAAAATTTACACAGGGCGTTTTAATGAAGTTTTTAAATTATACCAACTCTTAATTTGATACTACTACAAACAAATGTAAGGGTAAAAAAGGAAATTAAAGTGTACCATAAATAGCAGATACCCTCGGCTTCGCCCGCAATTTCTATGCAACATTCTGTATATTTGTTCGAATATCTCCCACCATTTCAGGAACACTTACACTATTTTAGATCAATTTACTGGCACTTTAAAGGCGAAATTCACAGTTTTATTATGTGATGTAATATGAGGGTCCAATGATATTTTTAAAGTGGAATAAGTCATTTATCGTGCATCAGGTACCCATTTTACAGTTTCCATGATTAAGAGAGTCAGAAGTTAAAACATAAGACTGGGTTATTCTTTTTTTCAGAATTTACCTTTTCAATTCAAATTTATTATATTTCTAACGAAAGAATTGGAGTTTCCCTAGCTAGCTTAACTGGAGAAAAATTATGATTAGTGCTCTATTTATATTTCTTTCAATGAGAGGATTCAAAACAGAATAGTTTTCTAAATTAATGATATAGATATTGCTATTGAAAATTAAAAATGATACTAATCATGCATTAATAATACTAAAATATTTCAATACTTAAAATATAACAGTTGCCATCCGTATGTAAAGATAATTCATACACAGAAAAGGTCTTGCTTTCCAATCCGTTCTCTATGTCATATTATTTCCTCGGCCCAGCCTAGGAATTATATGAGTATTATATACCTAATCAGTCGTATACCTCATTACCAAGTAATGGATGCAATGCCATCTCGACGATTTTCTGTTAATGAAATTGCATTTAGTGACTCGTGAATTGCTTTGTGACCCAGAATAAATAGATTGGTTTGCCTAAGATGTTAAAATAAGAAGTCTTGTTACTTTGTATATGCTTTCACTCTTTAAAATGTAAACAAATTGAAAATATTGGTTAAAAAAATTGAACATATAGCTGTGCTATCATAATACAATGTTTACACATAACAGTTGAATACATTTAACTAGCTCTTTGATTCACATTACACAACTTTAGAGACCAAGAAGGGGGGTTTTTCTTGTTTTAAAGACCAGTGGGGCGTGGCCGACAAGTTTTGCGGAATAAGAATAGGCCTATGCTCATCCTAGGGAGCCTAGTAATTTCCATGTAAATTTTCAGTACAATCGGTTTTATAATGTATACGTAAAAGCAAAACGAACAAATAAAGTGACTTTCACTTGCACAATATTATTAGGCTTAAGATGATAGTTTATAGGTAATAATTAATACGACATAACTTTAGATGTTACCGGCCCCGGTTTATATACCAGCTCGGAAAGATTAAATTCTAACATTTTCTTTTATAGGCTTTTAGAAATAAGATATTCTACCTCAAGACTAAGATAATCCTGGATGTAAGTTTCGCTTATTTCAAAACTGAAAATGAAACATATTGCTAAACATTGTCACGATTAAATACCTAAGTAATTAGTTCAACATATTGAATGGTATTTGGGTAAAGATATTTTGTTCGATATTTACCAGATATTCACCATAGAAAAATGGGTTGTGGTCCGGCGATCCACCACTTAAGTATAAACTGGAGTAAACTGTCTTTGAAGATAGATAATGTACAAAAATCTCTTAATTAGTCTAAATTGTACTTCCTCCATAGAATGGCTACGTGAACATTGTCTTAACATGTCACGGTAAAACTTTCTCGGTCGTAGTGAGAAAAAAAAACGATTCGACAGGATGACAAGATTTCTATTCTAACATTTGCCAACCCTGTATGTTTCAAAAGGTATAACACAACAAGGATAGGCGTTTAGATCACTGCTATGAAACTTTCTCAATGAGCAAATATATAAATGTATGGGGAAACATCTGGAGACAGGTCACCTACATTTTTGAATAAAACTTTATTTCTACATTAACAAAAACCATGTTTACAAAGTTGCATATCCAACCATGGAACTTTGATAAGCCTACCACTCAGTAAGCTGACAGGATTTCTTTTTGTCCACCAGGTGAAATTTTTTTTCATCATCCTTAGTTAGTTTATTTGTCTACCGGACTCCTCGACTGTGAAATGAGCTGTGAAATAAATCCGACATTTTGCATCCAACCTCAGTGACACATGGTGTACGTACTTCTAACTCGCTGTATAATCACCACTGATGTTTGTACTATACACAATTTAAACGGATAAATTCATACATATCTTCATCGTAACGTGGAAAACTTGTATAGTTATTGAAAGTGTTCGGAGAGAGTAAGAAAGGAGAGTCAGGTAGATAGATATAACATTAGCTCACAATTAGACAATCTGTATGCAAGGCGTGTTTCTGTTGGAAACGTTCAGGCTTATAACCCACAGACAGTAACGAGAACGTAAAACGCTTCCTTTCCAACAAGGGTAAAACATTCATGTACCATTTACCGAATAATACAGCACGTTTAATGCAAAATGTAACCCCTTGCCTCATTATGGTCCTGTTAAATATCATGATTTAGGTGGAACAGGACGTTGCATCTGTTTAATCTATGAACATGAAGTGTTTCTTGATGGAACGTGTGCGACATTGAGGGTGGATATCATCGTCATAAGTATGTCAATGTATAGTTTGTTGAATAGAAGTTTTATTGACACTCAAATTCTATGGAGTGATTTTATGAAGTGGTTTGTGCATATCGTCATACTATGGATTTCCTTAAGAGGTACAGTATGTGGGCAACTCTCATTGTGCGGGAAACATTTGTTGGCAACAATCGTTTTAAGCATTTAGTCAATAAAAGTTCATTTTTATCTGCGATGTTTGAGGGCATCGCGACCAGGGATTTCCGAGGCCATCATATATACTTTAGTAATTAGAATACGAAGGTCACCAGAGTTGGAAGGGCTACACGGAACCACTAACTCTAGCCGTCTCCCTTTATAATTGGAGATTAATCATGTAGGAGAAGTACCAATAACAAAAGGGGAGCTGGAGCTTATCCTATATTTCACTTTCACTCCAATTTCCATACTTTTGACCATATATTTTCGTCGCTGACCAAAAAAATGAAATAAATGTATAACAGATTGTATGTCGTTTACATTTTTTTTATTGAAGATGTAAGGTTTGAAATTACAGGATTTCGAACATTTGCCATCGTTATAAGTTACAAAAAGTATAAAAACAACGCTTCGAGGATTTGAAACTATCCACTTCGTCAGGTGGAGGACGTATTAATACATAAAAAAATAAAGAACAGAAATAAGTAAATTAGAGAAATAAAAGGGTTCAACCATACTCAAAACCTGCTTGGAGTCCAGTCCAGGCGTTGTCACTATACAGGATGAAAGTCCCCGAGCACAAATCACAAGAACGAGGATCACAAATGCATAGTATTTTCCTTTTTTACTTCTTTCTGTTATTTAAATTTTGCATGTGTTAAACTTCCTCCACCTGACGAAGAGGTTAGATTTCAATTCTCGAAATGTTGTATTGTATCTTTTGTAACGTACAACAGATTGTGATAACAATACAACGAGACAAATATATTCAAGGAAAGTTTGGCTTTACGCCATCCAACTCGGCATTATTGTACGCACGTGGAACTGCCTTTGGAACTCAAAGCAACTGATAAGTGAACCTTATCTTAGAAGTTACAAACAGGTCCTGACTTGTTGAAATGATCGCTCACTCACGTCACATCCCGAACAAAGGCGACGCACCATTTAACTTTGTTAGGTACATTATCTATCTTCAAAGACAGTTTACTCCAGTTTATACTTTGACGTAGTCTTTGTCAGGAGTTACACTCTTTATATAGTCGGTGTTAATTAATGTTAAATCACACTTACTGTTACCTAGTATATTAATAAATTATGTAATGTGACACAGTCGACTAATTTTGAAAGATTTGCTCAATTATGTACTTCATTAAAGCCACGGCTAATTGTTCAACTGCAGTAAAATCACTGAAGTTATTTATATAATGCAGTATACAGTGTGTCCACTAGTCATGTCGCACTTTTAAATAACTTTATTTCCAAAAGTATATACAGCACAAGGATGAGATTGACATAGGATTAAAGTAATCATTAAATAGTTTGATATGTTTATATCTGAGCTGGATATGAGCACCATGAATCTCCTTCCAGACGTCCAAGCAAACTTGATCTCTTCTCATACTTCGATGAGGAATACTGGAGTATTAATTGTTGCTGTGGTTCTTTGTTTTCAATGTTCAGAGTTAAAGTGTGACATGATTTCGGGAACACGCTGTACAATATATTATTATTTGTTCTATATTTATGAACATAGACTTTAGAAACAATCCCATTTTAATAGTAAGTATAAAGTTATCTAGATACTTGATCATGATAAGTCCACTCACGCAGCAAAATGTATAAAAAAAACTTATTTAGTTCATAAAGTAAGTATGCAAAGAAAATTTATTTAATGCTGGCTAATAACAAGTGTAATCAAGCAGCCAATTTATGGAAATAGAAACATTAATTTGAGCTAATAAAGTCCATAATCAAACTAACACCTATATAAGTTATCGTTTTCCATTATTATAATTACAATTTAGATTACATCCTAAAACTTTACGGAATAATTACACTAGTAATGCAAAGTGCTTCCTAAAGGACTATTGTAAAAGGTTTATTTTGTATAAAAAATCTATCTAAAACATGTCGTATTTTACTTCTTCACCACCTTATTACCGTACAATGTATATTGAGTTGTGAGTAAAACTAGTTATGTACTTCTTTAAATTATATAAATATTAGTATTGAAACAGTACATTATTTCGGACTGGTTGGGCTCGATATTTTCTTTTAAGGGGTTTATCATTTTTAACGTACTGCGTATCGGATGTTTGTTTATTACGTCATATATTAAGGGATTTTGGATAAGGAGAAGGTCAGAATGATATACCAATTTCGTCTTCCATAAAATGTCAATATTTTTATGTCAATTTAAGGCTTTCAATCAGCTGTTTTGTTTATATGTCAAAGCTTCATCACAGTCAAATGACTATAAAAGATGATTATGAATTAATTTCGAACCAAGGTTGTTTTCCCTTCACATTTTTATTTTTTTGTACATCTAAAGCAACGAATTACCAATTATTTTTCTCGGCACAAGTCTACCAACATGTAATTGCTACATTTCCTTTTTAAATACAAGTATTAAAAGCTATAGTCAAAGATTAGTATAGAATTCCCTAACAATTGCGAACTTTCAAAATTGATTACAACACTTTAAATAAATATCATCATTCGTACATGGCTAAACTAGATACCACCACTAACATTCATCGTAGTCTAAGCATTAGGATATTTAAATTTGTTATTTATTTATGGTATGCTATTACTTTACTAATATAGAGGTGTAGAAATTAATTTTTTGTATCATGAGTTGCTAAACTTAATATTATTCAGGAAGTTTTAGTTTTCTAACTCTATTATATTGTGATAAAGTCCTTTACAACTTCCTTTCAAAGAACGTTATAAACCACTCAAGACATAACAGACTGTTCTAAATGGGCACTTCTCAAGTAAACTTATCTATTAAAGCCGCTGTGAAGTAACGTAAGCAAACTTTGTTAAGCTGCAACGTGCAACTAAGTCTTAGTAACCAATAACTAAATACTATTCAGTTTGCTCAGCACTTTACAATTATCTTGTGTTCACTTCAAAGTCTACCTTATTAAACTTTTTCTTGTTTTATAGTAACTTAAATAAATCTTTAATTTAATTTACGCTATTCATTTCTATTAAAAGCAATACAATTCCTTCTTAGTTGTTACTTTGAAACATTTCAAACACATTTAATTCGTTAAGTATTCAGCTTAGCTCTGAAGAGCCATTTTCAGTTAAAACACTTTTGTAACTTAATGAACTTATTTACTATTACTATTATGGTTAGTATGACTTTTTGGGACCCTTTAAGTTGTGTCCCATTAAGGAAGTACCCAACAGCAACAGGATGGCCTCCCAGGTAAATAAGTTGAAAAGAATGGATTTTGGTTATGAGAACCGTGAAATAAGATTTTAGAGGCTCGATTAAGAAGGACCACTTCACACTAGGCAGTGAAGACGCCAAACACACACTGATTTTAACAAGAGTTCTCCAGGTTACACATAAAGAGTTTATGAACAGTGCATATTCAAATAAAGTGCAGAAAATAAACAGTTACCTTTGTTTTCATGAGGGGTATAACCGTAGTCTGCTGTTGTTGAGGGCCAGGTTGTGATCAGGAAGTGTGGAAATTGGCTGCTGTCTTGTAGGCAGGCGTGAAGACGGAAGATGTCCTTCACGGATTCACTCACGCACAATAAGACCGCAAACGAATAGTTCATAACACTGTGGCCAGTCCTGTAGAGCACGGTAGACGCGGGTGTCCGGGAACAGAGACGTTCTGGTAGAGATTGCCAATCCAGAGCACTGACTTTAATGTTAATGTAAATGTACAACAAATAGAGATAAACTAATATTTAAGTGAGAGAGTAACACATGGGGCATAAAGTCACGTGTTGAGTAAGTATGGTCAGCAGTGGCTAGAGTGCTATATAAGTGCCCCAGGCGGGACTGAGCGTACACTGAGCAAGCGTGCAGTCGCTTGCAAGGTGGGCAATTGATAAGTCAACCGTTGTGATTGGTTGGTGAGTGTACAGTAAACAGCTGATTCGTGAAACAATGGTTCATTGGTCTGTCACTGTACGTGAATATTTTAATCCAGTAAGGAATGGTATTGTAGGCACTAGGCCGCAGAAAGAGATATAGAATTAATGCAGTATATACAGTTTAGTAAAATAAAGGCAAATATAGAGTATAAATTGCCCAAAAAAAAAAAAATATATATATATATATATAATTATTGTTCAATAAAAGTAGCCTTTTCATATTAGGCAATAAAAACAAGTTATTTAACGCAATAATACTTAACATACCGGCCGCCTTGAATCACCTTGGGATTCAATGAGAGAAAGAGCAACATAGGCTCAAATTACAAAGGTTATAGGCGGTGGTAGAGAGACAGTTAATTAATTGTAGAGGTGAGGTAAGAGAAACACCTTCACTGCTGGACGAGTGAGAGTTCCACTTGAGGTCTTGAGATGTACCACTCGAACTGTATCATCTTGTCCTGGAGTGACATCAGTGACCCGTGCAAGGGGCCAAAAGAGAGCGGGAGTATCCTGATGCACCAGGACGAGGTCTCCAGGTTGGAGGTTGCGGGAAGAAATGCTCCACTTAAGGCGCTGCTGAAGAGTCTGGAGATATTCTCGCTGCCAACGCGTCCAGATACGTTGGTGCAGCGCTTGAACCAGATGCCAGTGAGAAAGGCGGTTCGTGGGTATGTCCAGCAAGTACTCTTCAGGCACGGAAACCAGAGGAGAGCCGATAAAGAAGTGTCCAGGCGTCAGTGGGAGAAGATCGCTGGGATCACTGGAGAGAGCGGTGAGCGGGCGGGAGTTGAGCATTGCTTCAACCTGACTTGTGAGCGTCATGAATTGAGACAAATTTAGTATGTGGAGTCCCATGACACGTTTTAAATGGTGTTTAGCACTCTTGATGGCACTTTCCCAAATTCCACCTTGATGGGGAGCAGCAGGAGGGTTGAAGTGGAATCGAATTGAGCGGTTTCCAAATCTTCCAGGAGTCCAGTGGAGTATAATATCCTTTCCTGTATACATATTATTATCCCGGATATCACCCGAAATAGTGCTCTTGTATCCAGTAGCAGGGATATTATTCTGCATGTGAGTAGAGCAGTGAAAGTTGTAAGCTTATGACACCTTCCAGAAGGATGCCGGGTTGCAGATGATCTTTGATCACATATTTAAAAAGTGTTCCTTGACCTTTCAATTTAAGCTAGTCATAGCTCTCAGAGAGCTTTCATACGAGAGTATTAGAGGAGGTATTAGCTGATGATGCAGTGTGTCTTTGCTGAAAAATTGGTCAACCAGAGATCAGAGTCTCAATGGCATTTGATTGTGATTTGATTATTTTCTGTTTTATTTAGTCGGGATAGGTATGTTTAACTACACCCAGGCAACTTTAAAGCCATGGGAATTAAAATAAAGGGATATAAATTAAAAATACAAAGCTTTTGTATGCTGGACTTAAGAGGAAGGTGAACTTCGTTCTTCGTCACTGACTACTTTTGCATCCCTTCAGACGAACATGACTCCAGATTTCAGGAGTCAAGTCTGCAGCAGCATCAGATTTCAGATGCTGATGGACTGGAGCTAAATTCAACATTCATATCTGTCCATTCTATTAAAACTTTTCATTAAAACGTTTATTCAATTCACGTATTTATAACAGTTTTCTGAATTCGAAACGACGAAAACGCTTTCTATTGAGCGTCTTCGTCTTCGAATTTCTTTGTATCTCTTCATACAAACCTGACTCCAGATTCCAGGAGTCAAGTCTGAGACAGTGTCAGATACCCGACGTTGTAGTAAAAGGAAGGTGAATTGGAGCTAAACTCAAATTTCAAAAACTAATATTAAACATAAAATCAATTTATATAACGATTTAGGTATGTGAGTTTTCTACCTTCCTCTAGTTATTGTACACGCAATAGAAAGCAATAGGTGCACAAAATATGCAAACGTTAAGAAGTTTTGTAAATAGCACATTTATTGTTTAATCACTACAGATGGCGCATATTTTTGAGGTTTTAATTAACTTTGGAAATCATTATTTATATTTCCAATTATATCGAGAAATCGTAATCAATGGCAAATAATTATTTAGGACAACACTTTCAATTTGTATGAAATATATAAAGATACATAGTGATTAATCTCAAAAAAGGATTATGTTATATATATCGTATCTAAATAGTAAAATTCTTAGCATTATGAAAATCAATTAGAGTACAATATTATAAGCAGGAGATATGTTGCAGTAATGTTACACTCCTTGTGATACACAATTATTGCTGGCCACTGGTAAATCTGCTAGCAGGCAATAATATCTGCAACCCTTACGAATGACTAGAAATCAAATAGAATACTCCAGCACTGATATGTATGCCGGCAACGCAATTAAGTCTTACTTCCATTATATTTCCTTACTTCCCTGAGGTAAATTATTTAATTACGAGAAACTCCAACATTTGAAGCTTTCTCTTTCTCGTTGAAATAGATCCTGAAGCTTGAAGCTTTAAATAGGGAAGTAATTAAGGACCGCTATCCAATTAACTCATTATGCAACACTAATTAAGATCATTTCCCAACAGGGCAGCTATCACAGAAAATTACCACTGCAACTTACTATAGACTAAAAAAACAAAAAGTTAACTAATAAGTCCATCCATTGCATTGAAAAGTCAGATTAGAGAAAGATGATTAAAATCATTTCATTTTCTAATTTTATAAACAACATTTAACACATAGTATACATTTAGTGCCTACTTCGAAAGTCTTCTTACGTAAGAGGAAACAATTACGATGATAAAAACAGAGTAGCCTTTACTTTTTTATGTAGAGTATTTCACAATATTTAGCAATATGTATAGTAATGTGTTGTCAAGTTCTGAAATTGAAATTACGAATATCACAAAAACACATCATGGTAGGAACGATTTTTCTTTAATGACCAATAATAATGGCGTCCTAAGGAGTGTTTAATGATGCGCCACATATGTATTGACATAAACTCAAGCTGAATATTCATAATAACAGTTGTATTATAGCGAGTTACTCTGATAGTTGTAAGACAGATGAATGGAAGTTGTGGCCCACGTCACAACTTTACGTCACAGAACAACCATTGATCATTGAGCACGCTCAAACAAGATGGGACTAGTATTGTGAAGAGTGTCCTGGGTGAAACTTCCTTTGTGTCAAAGGATCAAGTTGTGAATGGACGTAACAATACTACGACCATTGTAGAGCCTCCTTAGTGGAAGAGTGCCCCCTTGACACAATAATATATCACTGAGTACAACTCTTTTGTATGTGTACCGCTGTTATATAGTACGTTCGCCGTGTGATGACCATTAATTTATATCTCACCCCTGCGCTATATACAGCCAGAAACAGTACAGTAACAAAGTTAAGGTTCATATAAATAAAAGTGCACTAGACAGTACTATGCGTTACTAAATTCGTGTTATTTCTTTAAGAACCGCATGTGAAAAGTTAAGTAGATACTAACCTAATTTATTATATATTTTTACAAGAAATAATACAGAAAAGAACTACTAATTTATATATATATACAGGGTGTATATTATGTCTGGAAACACCCAAATATATCCTTTAATAATTTAAATATAAATTTGAAACCTCTTACAATCGTGATAGAGATTGGGCATCTACTTTTTGGAACAATGTTTTGTTATGTCACACCAACGGGGGACGTCCTGCCGAGGGTATCGTGAATATTCTTAATGGAAGCCTATACCTTGTGATACATAATTTTAAAGGTAATAGCTTACTGAATTGAATGCCACAAACCGCATCTCAAAGGAATTATTCTATCAGAAAATAGAGCATTTTTAGTATTGAAAATTTACTGATGTTCAACAATGTAATTTGAACATGGTTCTTGCCACAAAATGTGTTACACTAATTTTTTAGCATTTTTTAAATGTTCAATTAAAATAAAATAAACAATTTATTTTAAAGCTGGTTTCATTAGTACAAATTTACCAGTTTTTATTACAATGAATAAAACTTATGAGTCACTTTCTCTGATTACTTATGAATCTGTACTTGGTGTTTTCCAGTCAGCAGGAAGGTTTAAAGAGACAAAGGTCACTAGCCTATGAGAAACATTATTGTGTTATTAATCATCTGGTCTACAGGTTTCAGTTTGTTGAGCATGGAGCTTTCACTAGACAGGTCTAAGCTTGGGAATTACAAATGGACAAAGGTCATATCATTCCTGTCGAGTTAATCAGTGTCTCTGAAGCATTGCTGTCAACAAGTTATCTAATTACAGTAGTTCAGTTTTTATTTGGCATTTTAATGGAATTGTCTGAAAGAGAACGAATTACTCTGTTGATGATGCGAGGATATGGCGATCGTCAAAGATCTTATCGGGAAGTTTGTAATTTGTTTAATGACACTTTCCCAGAAAGGAATCCCATAAGTGTTTTCAACAATATCAAAAACTATTGAGCGTTTTGAAATGACAGGGAGTGTACGTAATCGGCCAAAGTCGGGTAGGATACAATCTGCAACAGATGAAGAACATGCACTAGATGTTTTGCAAACATTTATTGAAGACCCACATACATCGCTCAGAAAAGCTGCACAGCAACATGATATGCACCCTATGTCTGTGAGTAAGATTTTGAAAATTAATAAATACAAACCATTTAAAGTTCATTTAGTCCAACAGTTAAGTGAGGATGATTACGACAGAAGAGTTGAGTTGTGTGAACTTGTGATGCGCAAATGTGATGACAATAGAGATTTTCTGACCAACATACTATTTTCTGATGAGGCAACTTTTTTCCTAAATGGCAATGTTAACAGGCACAATTGCCGTTAATGGGCTAGTGAAACCCCACATTGGATTACTGAGTCCCATTCACAGCAACCACAAAAACTGAACGTATGGTGTGGAATTTTAGGTAACAAAATTGTTGGACCCTTTTTCATCAATGGAAATTTAAATGCCGAACTTTACTACAATATGCTCCAAAATGAAATAATCCCAGCTATTCAAATTGCATCAGGAGAATACTTTGATAATGTATGGTTTCAGCAGGATGGTGCTCCACCCCATTATGGGAGACAGGTAAGAGAGTATTTGGATTTAAGGTTTCCTCATAAATGGATTGGCCGAAGAGGAGAAATCGAATGGCCTCCAAGATCTCCGGATTTGTCACCAATCGATTATTTCCTATGGGGTCATTTAAAATCCAATGTTTATAGAAGAAAGCCTCATAATTTGGAAGACCTAAGAAACAGGATTATAGAGGAGATTGCTTTGATAACTGAAGAAATGTTAGGCAACTCTGTCGAATCATTTTACACAAGATTGGCTCATTGTCAAACCGTAGAAGGAACACAGTTCGAACAATTGCTTTGACACCAAATGCAGGTAAAACGTTTGTTGTAAGACTTTTCTAACAGCATACATTATTTTTTATTTGTAATAAGAAATCAATAACATAAAGTATTTCTATAATTGTACTGTAATAAAAACTGGCAAATTTGTGCTAATAGAACCAGCTTAAAATGAAATTTTTGTTTTATTTAATTGAACATTTAAAAAAATGCTAAAAAATTAGTGTAACACATTTTTTGGCAAGAACCATGTTAAAATTACATTGTTGAACATCAGTAAATTTTCAATACTAAAAATGCTCTATTTTCTGATAGAATAATTCCCTTGAGATGCGGTTTGTGGCATTCAATTCAGTAAGCTATTACCTTTAAAATTATGTATCACAAGGTATAGGCTTCCATTAAGAATATTCACGATACCCTCGGCAGGACGTCCCCCGTTGGTGTGACATAACAAAACATTGTTCCAAAAAGTAGATGCCCAATCTCTATCACGATTGTAAGAGGTTTAAAATTTTTTTTAAATTATTAAAGGATATATTTGGGTGTTTCCAGACATAATATACACCCTGTATATATATTTGCATATTAGTATATATATTTGCATATTACTACAGTTTCATTATTGTAATCACTCTCATGACGGAGTTTCTATATAACAACTACTATGCTCCTAAAAACCTATATAGAATTTAACAAAACTATTTACAAAACCTTTACGATATTGTTCAAGTTGGTAAGGAGTTGAAGTTTTTTAGAGTTTAATAACATGAAAACTAATAAGTCAATGAAAAGATCTTAAAGAATAATAAAAATGGTTTAATATAATTATAGAACCTAATGACACTTACACCATACAAGTCGGTTGGTAAATAATGCAGATTAATGAGTTAATGATGTCATAAACTAATAACTATTTTTTAGCCGTGCCGAGTTAATTCACTGAAAATAATACACAACTATTTTTATTTGAAAAATATATACCAATAAGGGTTCTAGACTTTTGAAATATCTAAAAATTTTTATGACAGATTTTGTACCTAGGCCAAAGCGGTTAATATTTTATTCTTCCTGATTTGGGCGTTTATTCACTAGTGACGGGAGTGTTTCATTTTTTATATGAGAATTTATAACAAAATAATTCATATTAATAAGGCTGGTTTTGTCCGTTTATCTCAAATACTACTTCACCATGTTCAATTCGTGTCCATTGACACAAATTATAGTTGTGAAAATATAGAACTCATACTAGTGGGTTTACTGATTTTCATAACAAACTTTCATAAAAACATACATAATATTTGTAAGAATGAAAACTATACAATGCCTTTACTTTGAAGCTCGCCCACTCCAAATTCCAACATGCTTCATTGGAAAATTCCAGTAGGGAAATTCAGATATTGCGTACGCGCTCATAGTAACACTGAAACATGGGACGGTGAAATATGTGGATCGATTCTAGTCTATAACGGTGGTTATGAGAACATAATTTATTTTGCAGTAAATATTTACAATAAAATTACAAAAATACTACATCATATCTAATCCAGTTACGATGGGTTAGCAATACATATAAAATACATAGCTTAGATTCTACCTTAACATCAGAATAAAGCATCACAATAGATAACATCAGAGTGCGATGAGCCTGTGCAGCATCTGAACCAAAACAGCATATACATCTCCAACAAATAACTACACCATAGTAATTATTACATAACTGAAAAAAGGCAGCTCCAACTAAAAACTATAATTAAACCAATATTTAGCAATTTTGTTGTAAATAAATTATAATTTACAGCAATAAATAAACTAATATAAACAAATATGTGAAAAATGAATTATAACAAAAAATTTCCTCCTCTAAATCAGATTATGCTTACTTCAAATAGTAATCAAAATAAATGAAATGAATTAATAAACAATAACTTAATATTTTAAACTTACTAACAATTAATAAATATACTAAATAAATACACTATGTAACAATAGTGATATGTCTTCAAAATTAAAAAGCCACTCCTTTAATTTAGTTTTATACTTAATTAGTGATCTACACAATTTAAAGTTGGCTGGTATTTATTTAAACATTTTTGCACCTAAAAACACAAAATGTCTTGTAGTTAAGAATTTTAATACTTTTGATTTTCTTAATAAATTAGCCGTTTTACTCTTTTCATTTTTATTTACAATATTGTATTATTTATTATAATTATTTATTTACTATTTATATTTATACTGATTTGTTAGTCAAATATTGTAAAATATAACTCTGAGGTTTCTAGTACATCGTATTACTGATTACGGTTCATTACTAATTAATCTTGTCGGGTCTAATGTGCCAGTCTTACTGGGTCCCTAATTAGCTTGACACATCCACTAAATCTACCGGGATCCCAAGTGTCTACTCTGTAGACATAATGACGTCAGTTACCCCTTGAGGCAATTAGTTGACAAAAGCTACATATTAGTGACTGCAGCATCGTGTTGTGTTATCTGTACCGCTTAATTACGTGTTCGGTTCCAACTCTTGTCATTAAGTCGGCGATTAATCTTCTAAGGAAGACACTTAGAGCAAGTTGTATCTGTATAATTGGTATTTGTAATTATACAACACAGCAGATGTCCAAAAATAATAATGTATACTGGAATATATAATGTGCAAATCAAACAAACTGAATCATTTTGTATTAATCTGAGTTTTGAAAAGGCAAGCTAGAGTCTTTTGTGCTGGCCCTTAAACGAAAAAGACCCAATAATTTATAATATTTGATAAATTTATAAACTGTATTAATAAGTTAACTGTATTGTGTAGCCTTACGCTCTAAAACGCGTGCATTCACATTGTAAATTCAATTCTGACGATAATAGGTTTCACTACCTATCCTATAGGTTAGGTCGATCCTGTCTGTGACCAACGCACTTTTTATCAGTACCATTGACCTTTATCAGTACTGTATCGACTCTCCCCCTTATTCTGTTTGATAAGATCTTCGCACTGGCCTGTGACCCATGAGGGCGGACAGAATAAGGCTTTAAAAGGGGATCGGCCTCTCCTTTAAAAAAAAACAAAAACAAACAAACATACAAACACTATATTTTTGGGGGGTTAACTACTGTAATTTAATTAAATCATAGCCCCTAATCCACTAGTAATTTGTTATAATTATTACTTTAAAACCAATACTTAATTTTTAGCGACATAATTATAAAAAGAAAACGTAAATTACCACTAACATTTGGCCTTTAATCATGTAACAATTTTAACCGGAATAGACTATTGTGAAGGAACTAAAACACTATTTGAAATAGGCGCTGTGTCATATTATATATTTTTGTTTTTAAATAATGTTATTACTCATTACTTTACAATTACATGTATGATTCTAATACATTAGCTATGAATGAAATAGAAATAAGCTTTTTTCCCGATTCACTTAGTACAATTCCTCTCAATTTTTAGGATAATTGTTTTTGGATCATTCTGACAAGAGTATGCAAAATCTATGACCACCAAAGTTGTGGAGTTTTTAGGATAAAGACAAAAGTATTGGGTATTGAAATTTGTTCAATAACAACTGAGAAGATGTCTGCAAGAAAACGCAGATGTAATAATAATACTTATGCATAATATAATTATGTTTTTCCTAGTATATTGAAAGATAATTTATTTCGCAAAAACCCAATACAAATAATCTCACAGTCGGTAACACTTATTAATGTCAGCGCTACCATTATTACAAATAAAGTGTTATAAATTTAGCTTAAACGTGGGAGTGCTCGTAATTTGTAAACAAGTTCTTTTTACATGCTAATAATGACGCAGGCAAAAGTGTTGTGGGCGGTAGCTCCGAGTAGAACATTCTTTCACTTTAATTATAACCCTTAATATTTCGATTTAAACATCCAATCACTGCTGCTAAATATACACTTTATAAGGAGTTATTCATGCTACACTTTAGCTTCATTACATTCTAATTTAGGTACTGAATTTATTGCAAGTACGATTATAGGCAATGAATCTTGTTTAAATACATACTAAATAAGTTATAAATCCTGAAAGTATAATATTTATAGTTTTCAATGTTAAATATATAACAGTGCATACTAAAGGATCAGTTTTATTTAAATGATACATTTTTTGAGGTTGCGAATTTTAAAAGTTGATTTATACACAATGTGACTAACTATTTCAAAATAACCTATATATACAGTATAGTACATATATATTTATGTATGTATATTTGTTATTGTATACCCCACTTATACCCCTATTGTTCAAAGAGGCAGGAAGGGTTGTAACATCACTCAGCAGGTTGATGGGGAATGTAGGCAGCCCTAGAACAAGCAAGACACCACTCCTATGACCACCGTTGACGCCACACGTCTGTACGGAGGGGGGGGGAGTATAGGATTAAAAAGGTATGGTAAGCACTGGGAGTCCAGTGGAGAGCAGCGCTTAGGTGTCGGGTGCGGCGGTCGTTGTTGACAGAGTCATTCGAAAGACTGACGATCTTTCGCCTTGCCTCCGAGCAGAGACAAAAAAAGCGTCAGAGAGAAACCATGCAGGTTTGGCAGCAAAGGTGGGACGAGGGTACGGAAGGTCGTTGGGCCTTTCGTCTCATCAGAGACCTGAACGCCTGGACAAAAACCGCTTGGCTACGGGGAGATTAACTTCTACCAGTGTCAGTTCCTGACGGGGCTCGGCTACTTTAGGAAGCAGCTTCACTGGATGAGGAAGGTCGGGTCCTCTCGGTGTGCATACTGCCGGAGGACGATGATGACGCTCATCATTCGTTCTTCGCGTGTGAGCGTTTCATCGAGCACAAAAGAACGCTTGTCTCCACTATCGGTGATGTCCTCGGCAGGAACAGTGCTGCGAAGCGACGATTCGTAGAAGGCCGTCTCTGCCTTCGTCCACGTTGAAGAGAGAAGAAGGTTTCCTGAATGACTGATTCTCAGAAGATTAGCACGGCTCTGTTAGGGCGCTATACACGCGGCCATGCAAGAAGTAATGCTGAAAAAAGGTTCCCAGTCTGGATCCCCGTGGCAAGTAGGGAGTTTAGTGTGCATTCCCTGTGTTTGACTGGGCGACTTCCACACTCTGTACAGTAATGATTCCTCCTACGTAAAAAAGAATATTTAACTGCACGATAAGAATTTTTGGTTGTAAAGCACTTTGAAATTAATCAATAGCTTATAGTTCAGCTCTGCTGCTGATGGTGAAACTGAGGACCACCTAAAGTACAGTAATGGGCAGGGAATGTTTTATGGTTTATGTCAAAGAATTGCAAATGCAAATGTTACTCCAAGATCAGATATTTGGGACTCCCAAGATTGGTCTCATCGGGTAACCTCACCCCTAATTCTTAAGACAGTTTTGGATTTTATCATGAGGAACTACAACGACTGCTCTCTGCTCTGTCTCACTGCTACATCCACTTAGAACACCATCGAACACACAAACGACATTTTTTTGCCTGTTTGTAAAGCAGGAGCACAAGTGGAAAACATGTACAATTTCTTTTGGTTCTGTATAGTCAAATACTGAGTATTAGCGATAATCACAAAATCAAACACGCCAGGGGTGCCCCGTTGTATAAAATTTAAACTTTCTTAACTTTATGCAAGTAGCTAAAAAGTGTTTGTTGAGTATATTGAGTTATATTGTAGACTTTGTTCACTTTCCGAGGCCTATTCCTTCAGGACGTCCACATTTTTAAGTTTTCAACCGTGTAACGTTTATCGTAGAGGAAGATGTTGTATTCAACTGGAGTGTATAAGTTAATAACGGGTAAATAACTATGTCAATAAATTCGTTAGAATTAATATCAATAGAGAGCTATGTTTAAGAAGGGATGAAATGGACCAGAAGCGATAGTCTTTTAGTAATTTTAAAAGCGAGTCTGAGACCTGTGATGATCATTGGTCATGGCTTTAAGTTTTGCTGATATAATAATAAGAATAATATCCATATCCTTTTCATAAAAAGTTTCTTTAATTTTGTATAATGGAATGTGTTTATTTTGTACCTTTTGTCTGATGTTAATTTATTCAGGTTAATTCAGTGAAAATAGTATAAAGGTTTCAAAGCAGTTTGTGCTGTGATAAGAAAGTCAATCCAAATTATAAAATAAATGTAATTAGTTTAGATTTTGGTATAAAAAATAATCGTACTTTAACAGTGTAAATGTAAGCTGACAAATAAAATTTTACTAAATAAAGTAAGAGAATATCTGGTAATTTAAATTTATTCAAATGGTTTAACAAGTTAAAAATATACAAGGAAAATCCATTACCGACATGTCGTACTGGGGTAATTCACATCCCTATTGCCGTGTCTGCGAACGATCTACAATCAAGTTAGCCTGATCCACTGCACATTTCTCGCGTCGTCGTAACTGTCAGTACTCATCTCAGCAATAGTGAATAAGGCTTTAAAAGCCTGAATTTACAGTACATTCCTAGTGACACTCAGATGTGCCTATTTGTAGGATGTCACATGTGACATCTTCGCCCTCCGTGGATCCGCTGACAATTTTAAAAATATTAAGGATATTCTGTGATTATATATTCAAAAGTGTTATGTTTTACAAGCTTTGATTAAAGTGTAGAATTTCATTTTGTTTCTATATTGTTCTATTTATCAGAAATAACAATTAAAGTGTAAACCTTTTCTTCAAAACAGTTTTTACTTACTTGGCAACTCTCATGTTAAAATCAGACTCTTAGAGATGCATCCATCATATTCTATTGCAGTTATTAATTGCATAATTAATTAATGCGTAATTTGGGAGTGCCGATGGCCGAGTGGTCTAAGACATTGAGTCTGGATTAGACATAGCGCAGCTTCGAATCCTGTCTGTGACCGTTGCACTTTTTATCAGTACCATCGACCTTGTACTGTATAGACTCTCCCCTTATTCTGTTTGATAAGATCCTCGTACAGGCCAGTGGCCCATGAGGACGGACAGAATAATGCTTAAAAGGGAATCGGTCTCTCCTTAAAAAAAAATTAAATTAAAAATTAAAAAAATTAAACTGTTCTAGATAATGTCGTACTAATCTCAGCTCGAACGAATGAAATGTTACCAATTGACTGATGGTTTTGTCAATATTCACCCACCGAAATATTACAGCTAAGCCACTGGGGGCTGTGGGCCGTGAATCGATAGCGGCATCGTAAATCAACATAAATACTCCATGTTTGGGTTCCAGGCTGCTCGTTATCGGATATTGGGCCAATAAACTTGACAATCTGGTGTATTGTTTGGATCGGTGCGTTTTCTCACTAGATGTGTGAATTCCGTGTTTATCCCGCATTGTTATGAATTATTGAGTAGTACACAATTGTAAGTTCGGAACCAAATTTCTATCATTAAATAATATTTCCTTTTTTACACACGTTTCACTAATAAATATAATTGCGATTATTTTTAGTTATATTTGTAATTATTTTTAATCAAACAAACTAATTATGATTATCTTAGTTTTTTATGCATCTAAACTTTTATCAGACAATGTTATCCATACCAACTCTCATATCAACTTTGTATTTTCACACGTTAAAAAATCATATGAAACCAGCCTAAGATAATGCGTTAAACGATTCATGCATTTTGAGAATGTCTCCATACAAACATTTAGTTTATAATATTCATTATATTGTAAATAATACATAAATATAACTTGCAATAATGGTACTATTTCCTCTACTGTATGAATATATTGGAAACATACCAGCTAGTAACAGTCACTATCGAAGTGACACTTTGTCTACATACAGCTATCGTTAATTTCTCAATGCGATGTTTTTTTAAACACGTAAAATGGGTAAAGAGAATAGAAAACAGCAATATTTTGAGCTCTTCTCTGGTTTAAAGATGCCTTCTCTGTTTGTTAAGTTCACATTATTTAATTCTGACACAAACTTTGAATTAAAATAAATGTCTGCTTAAATATTTCTTTCAGAGTAAGAGACAAAACACTAGAGTTAGATAAAATCCAACTAATAACCTAATACATCCTGCTTAATCTGAGTTTGAACTACCTTGAAACCCCTCTTCGACATCGCAAACAATAGAATATAACTAGTAAGGAAAACTGAGTCACTGGTTGCAATCTAAGACTCCTTGGCAGTGCCTCTTATTTCTAAGAACAAGATAAGATATACAGACAACAATCGAGTTCCCTACCTTGCATGAAAGCTCAAATAAGAAACTTTCGACGCTTCACATTAAACTTCAGACTCCTTTGAATTCCGTTAGGAGGCGCTTGTCATGAAGACTTAGTAATAGTTCTTTTTCCACCACTAAGTCTACTAAAGATCATTATTGTATCAGTAAAGCATAACTAAACCAATTTTTTAGTGATACAAAAAACTCAGTAACACAACGTTTCGATATCTGCAATCTGATCTCTTCTTCAGGTAAATAAACTAACCTAACACACAGTTGCAAACTAGGTTAAAATAAACAAATCATACAAGAGCGTTGTGACACGCGTAAGTCAGGAATCACAGCCACCATGTTGTGTGTCAACTTCACTAACTCTAAAACATGCTCTTAATAAATACAAAACATAACAGTAATTATTGAACCTGAACGACATAATACAAAATACTGAACGGTCTTAGGTGGTAGGTCAGCGAATGCAGACCTATTATGATATGTACTGTATACTTCAGTTTTGTTACAAAAAAATTAATGCCCCATTCAGGGCGACTTTTCCTATTCCATAATGAAATTTCCAATTCATAAGCAGTAATATTATTTTTTAGCTGGTAAAATCAAATTAGCTTTATTAATTTATAATTAAATTAAGTAGCTTTTTTAATTATTAAGTCTAAATATTACTGGTTGTACTGTTGTATTATAGTTAGCTGTTTAACGAAAGCGGTAATAGAGCAATAGTGGAGTGTATTACCATTTATAGTTATACACTATTGTTTTTTCTAGTGCTGGTAAGAATATAATACACAATTATTTAGCTAGAGAATGTAATTATACAACTTCTTACCAGTTGATATTGTCTTGCGTTAAGGAATATGAGAGTAAGGTAAAAAATATTGTATTAATTTTTTTGCACTTTTCACTGGGAGGTAAATTTTCGCTACTCCACTGACTTTGTATTAATTGTCTTTTGTTCCTTTACAGTCTCTGATGCAATCGATTTTCGAGTTACAGAACAAAGACTTACGGTTTCTGTATTCTTTTTACGTGAGAGACATTTAAATTTAAGAATCGAAAAAAATTGGAAAAATTTCAGTCTCGCCCCCTTAGTAAAGCCACGAGTAACAAAGGGTGGATTGAAAAACGAGATCGACATTCGTGCCGAGACTTCTACTTCTCCATTTTGTTCGCCCTAAGGTTAAGATCGCACTTTGAGTCCGATTGCACGAGAAACAGTTTCCTTTCCCAGACTGTTTAAAAGTTCTCATTTCATTACATAATTTGAGAAACTCACCGTATTTTTCTTCAATATTTAGCTCTTCTATATGTGCGATACTATGGAAGTAATAATAAAGTTGTTTATTAAGCATTCATCCAGACATGTTATAACAACGTATGACCAAAAAACTGATAACATTTCTAACATGAGGCCTTTCGACATCCCAGATGACATCACTAATAAAAATTATCAGAGAACTCAAAAAATTCTGTTAACGAAAATAATTTGTTTTCTAATAAGAAGACCTCCAACGTCAATGAAAGTTACAAGTTTTCTGTTTTCATACATGAAACCGTTTTTTTTTATCGTGCATCATATTAAAGCCAATTAAGATTATCGCCTATGTACTCTGGTTAACACAGCATATAAAAATTGCTGAAACAATTGTTTTACAATCAAATGTGAAGGAAATAAGACAATAAATGTATTTAGTGTGGTTTTCATTAATAATAATGTATGAACATGTGTTTTCTTTCTGCCTCAGTTGTAGGTCTGTAAGATTTTAAAATATACCAAGAGTATACACAAGAAGACTGTTCATAAAATAAGTATAAAAAAAGTTGCGGACTGTACATAAGAGACATTTACGTTAGAAATATATACGAAAGTGATCACAAGTAATATACAAAATGGGAAGTTGATAGTAAGTTAACATACACAAAAGTGTATCACAAGCAATGCATGTACAAATAAATTATTGTGCAGAGGAGGTTTATTGCATGCAAGAAATTATACAGGGTGCTCCGTTACTCTCTGGATAAAAGGTATATCAGACTAGGGGTCTACGGTGCTTACTTTACCACCTATAAGTAGGTGTTTTTGAAACGAAATTAATATCTTAAAAAGTAATTAATTAAAACTACTAAGTTTTGATCAAATATTTATGGTAACAATGCCAGTTACTGAAAAAAATATTATGATATTATAAGTATAATTATAAAAATCGCTGTCTTAACACTGTTTAACTTGTAAAAGTTTTTCATGTCATCATAAATTTAATGACATAAAAATAATTTTATAGAATAATAAATAACTGATTTAGAAGTTAGTCTACTGTAACAAGACATGGTCCACACTAAAAAGTAACTTAAAAGATATACATCCATGAGATAGTAAACATCGTATAGTGCATTTCTCTTGTATAAGTACGTCCGCTCAAGTATTTTAAGATATTTACATGCATGTGTGTGTGTGTGTGTGTGTGTTTTTTTTTTTTTTTTTGTGTTTTTGAGTCCATAAAATCATTTCACCACGTGTTCCACACGTTAATGCTAGTTATCAAATTCAAATTGTCTGGATATGGTTTTTTGCTTAAAATACCTCATCTTTACTATAACTGTAGACATGTTTTCGTTAACAAAGACAACAATACAGAGCTTTGTTTTGACTTTATAATAGGAACAATAGCAATTGGTACCGAACAATAGAGTCAGAGCCCCTCGAAGTACGGAGCAAGCTGAATAAATTAGACGACAGCATCAGGAGAGACTTGGGTAGGATAGGGAGTCTGTTTCGTATCCGTTAGCGGGAAAGTGGTACGGTTTACATCCCTTAATTCCCTTCAGTTTCTTATATGTTGGACCTTACATTTTGTCTTAATGTTTTTTATCGAGACAAAAAATTAGATTTTTGACATACAAAGCAAAGTTAACCATTATTAACTAACATGCCATTGGCGCTAAGATTGTGATAAACATGCAGAATCAATTCGGTCAAGAATAATTTAACCTAAAAAAAAGTAACAATAAATAAATATAGTATATACTATTAAACAGATAAAATATTAGAGCCTCCTTAGTGGAAGAGTGCCCCTTGACACAATAATATATCACTGAGTACAACTCTTTTGTATGTGTACCGCTGTTATATAGTACGTTCGCCGTGTGATGACCATTAATTTATATCTCATCCCTGCGCTATATACAGCCAGAAATAATACAGAAAAGAACTATTAATTTATATATATATATATATTTGCATATTACTACAGTTTTATTATTGTAATCACCCTCATGACGGAGTTTCTATATAACTACTATACTCCTAAAAACCTATATAGAATTTAAACAAAACTATTTACAAAACATTTACGATATTTTTCAAGTTGGTAAGGAGTTGAAGTTTTTAGAGTTTAATAACATGAAAACTAATAAGTCAATGAAAAGATTTAAGGAAGAATAAAAATGGTTTAATATAATTATAGACCTATCGACACTTACACCTAACAAGTCGGTTGGTAAATACTGCAGATTAATGAGTTAATGATGCCATAAACTAATAACTATTTTTTAGCCGTGCCGAGTTCATTCACAAAAAATAATACACCCATTTTTTTATTTCAAAAATATATATCAATAAGGCTTCTAGACTTTTGAAATATATAAAAAGTCTTATGACAGATTATTTTGTATCTAGGCCAAAACGGCTCATATTTTATTCTTCCTGATTCACGAGTGACCACAGGGTTTCATTTTTCATATGAAAATTTAGTAACAAAATAATTCATATTAATAATGCTGCTGCTTTTCTATCAAATACCACTTCACCATATTCAATTTGTGTCCATTCAACACAAATTATAGTTGTGAAAATATAGAACTCATACTACTGGGTTTACTGATTTTCATAACAAACTTTCATAAAAACGTATCTAATATTTGTAAGAATGAAAACTATACAATGCCTTTACTTTGAAGCTCGTCCACACGAAATTTCCAACATGCTTCATTGGAAAATTCCAGTAGGGAAATTCAGATATTGCGTACGCGCTCATAGTAACACTGAAGTCCGGGACAGTGAAAATATATGGATCGATTCTAGTCTATAACGGTGGTTATGAGAACAAAATTTATTTTGCAGTAAATATTTACAATACAATTACAAAATAATAAAGCATATTTAACCAGTTATGATAATACATAGAATGCAATACATAGAAAATACATAGTTTAGATTGTACCTTAACATCAGAATAAAAGCATCAGAATAAACATCAGAGTGCGACTAGCCTGTGTAGCATCTGAACCAAAACATCATGTACATCTCCAACAAATAACTACAGTATAATATTTATTACATACTTGAAAAAAAGACAGCTCCAAATAAAACTAGAAATTAAACTAATATTTAACATTTTTTGTGTGTAAATAAATAATAATTTAACAGCAATAAATAAACTAATATAAAATAAATACCTGAAATATAAATTATAACAAAGAATATCCTCCTCAAAATCATATTATGCATACTTCAAATAGTAATCAAAATAAATTAAATGAATTAATAATAATGACTTAATATTTAAAAACTTACTAACAATTAATAAATATACTAAATAAATATACTATGCAACAATAGTGATATGTCCTCAAAATAAAAAAGCCATTGATTCAATCTAGTTTTATACTTAATTAGTGATCTACACAATTTAAAGTTGGCTGGTATTTATTTAAACATTTTTGCACCAAAAACACAAAATATCTTGCAGTTAAGGATTTTAACACTTTTGGTTTTCTTAATAAATTAGCTGTTTTACTATTTTTCATTTTTATTTATAATGTTGTATTATTTATAATAATTATTTATTTAATATTAATATTTACACCGATTTGTTAGTCGGATATTGTAAAATATAACTCTGAGGTTTCTACTACATCGTATTCCTGATTACGGTACATTACTAATTAATCTTGTCGGGTCTAATGTGCCAGTCTTACTGGGGCCCTAATTAGCTTGACACATCCACTAAATCTACCGGGATCCCAAGTGTCTACTCTGTAGACATAATGACGTCAGTTACCCCTTGAGGCAATTAGTTGACAAAAGCTACATATTAGTGACTGCAGCATCGTGTTGTGTTATCTGTACCGCTTAATCACGTGTTCGGTTCCAACTCTTGTCATTAAGTCGGCGATTAATCTTCTAAGGAAGACACTAGAGCAAGTTGTATCTGTATAATTGGTATTTGTAATTATACAACACAGCAGATGGTCCAAAAATAATAATGTATACTGGAATATGTAATGTGCAAATCAAACAAACTGAATCATTTTGTATTAATTGTATAGTTTACTTTTGTATCATTTAACGGTGTATTTATTATTATTTATAATTTCGTTTGAAAAGTATCGTTTTTATGCCGCTAAAACAGAAATACGTAAACTCTAGAAAATAAAACCTAAACGTTTTTTTTCAGTTTTTACCTTCGAGAAACCTCTCTTTCTCTATTACGTTTTTATCGCTCTCTATGCCTTTCAAATTTTAACAGACGTTTTCGGTTGATTGCTAAGGTACAAGTAGTTTTTTTCTAGTCATATAATCAAATCATTGTTCTATGGCCAGGTTTGGGAGTTGTAAAATTTCCGTTCTAAATTAGTTTCTATACCTTGGGATGGTCCTCCTATTAAACATTTTTCCTCGTTTTGTTATTTTTGAGTATTTAATAAAAGTAAGTTTTGTAAGAAATAAATTATACTTTTCAAAATATAACAAGGACAAAAATATAATGCACATAATAAGTGACTTTTTTACATAATTAATTACCTAATTATAATCAATGCAAGGATTTGTACACCACAGTGATGGAAACAACTGAAATGAAAATAATATCTTTATTTTTTTCTTTTCCCAAAATAAAATTTAAAAAGGATAAGCAGTGGAAAATCCCCCAGATTCCATGAAACTTCATTATACCGATAGTTTTGTTTGAATACAATAGTAATTTTAATTTTGTATTTCTTTATTTTAATCTTAGAGGGCAGTAAAAGTTTTCATTAAGTTGCGTTCCATTTCTAATTATATTTCTAGTTCAGATCTGTGTAACCTACAAGGATTAGAGTTACGGACAAAAAATATTTAATAATTCGTTTTGTATATGCCTTAAAAGTACGTATATACGAAATTAAATTATGCAAATATGACGGAACGTAAACACTGCAGTCGTTGGAAACAATGATTTTCGTTACAAATACATATGGAATACGTTTATGTATTGTATGCAATACCGAAAAGAATATTTATAAAGTATTATAAGGAATAATTATAAGGTATTACTTTAAATGGATTAACTGTTCTTAGTTTTCAAGCTTTAAAAAGAATGAATAAGTGTTATATATCCTTCTTTCAAAAATTTATAAAATGGGTTTTTTTTATTTGCCGTCGAATTTTTCAGTAATGATGGTAAAAAACTGTAATCGGTTTTTTTATATTTCTAACGTCTGAGTATAACGGAAAAGGTATGGAGGTTTCGAAATTTTGCACAAAAACGAATAACATAATTATAATTTTTCAATTTATCTCCGTTCGCCTGACGGGTTACACGATAGTCTGAGGTATTCATTTAAGCGGCGGGTATGAAATTTGACAAACCACTAAAACAGGCCAAACAATACAAAGGCAATAATGAAATGCATATCAACATGTACCTCATTGGGCGCATGGACGGACTTTACGAAAGCCCGGTGTGTACCAGATCGGGTACACGAGGGCAGTTATGAAAGATCGCGTGTACCCTATTGGGTACACGTCGTCGTGAACGTGTTAAGCATTATCTTAGCGGTAGTCAATTTCTATCGAAACCATTACACTAGTATAAACGATTCTATAAAGACGTTTTATTATGCATCCCAAAAGGCACACAGCTCAAAATGAAACACACAGCTTCTGCTCCCCGGGGTGGCGTATCTCTGGTACACACCGCCAGTATTGCTTGAATGTACCCTTTACCAGTTTCCATTCTTTGCTGTGATCATTTTAGACTTTCAATAATACATCTTGAAATTATATTATTATTAACATAAATACATTTCTAATGGGTTATAATATTTTGATGATATAGAGGTAAATTAAGTTGCTTAAAAAAATGTGAAGTAACTAAAACTTCGGTGAAATTTCAATAAATTAATTATAATATTTTGAAAATATTTTAAACTGTATTGATAAGAGAACTGTATTGTGTAGCCTTGCATTCTGAAACGCGTTGCATTCACATTGAAAATTCAATTCTGACGATAATAGGTCTCACTATATTTTTTGGGGGCTAACTACTGTATTTAATTTAATCATAGTGCCTAATCCACCAGTCATTTGTTATAATTATTTTTAATAACCAAGCCCTAATTTTTTAGCGACATAATTAAAAAAAGAAAATTTTAAGTACCACTAACATTTGGCCTTTAATAATATAACATTTTTAACTATCAACAAGTGTTTTTTTCCGGAATAGACTATTGTGAAGGAACTAAAACACTATATGAAATGGGCTCTGTGCTATATTATATATTTTTGTTTTCAAATAATGTTATTACTCATTACTCTACAATTACATGTATGATTCGAATACATTAGCTTTGAATGAAATTGAAATAAGCTTTTCTCTCGATTCACTTTGTACAATACCTCTTAATTTTAAGGATAATTGTTTGTGGATCCTTCTGACAAGAGTATGAAAAAATCCATGACCACAAAAGTTGAGGGATTTTTAGGATAATGACAAAAATATTGGCTATTGAAATCTGTTCAGTAACAACAATAAAGATCTCTGCAAGAAATACGCAGATGTAAATATAATAATTATGTACGTATAATAAATAATTTATGTTTTTCTAGTATATTGACAGTTACTTTATTTCACCAAAAACCAATACAAATAATCTCACACAGTGGGTAACTCTTGATAATGTCAGCGTTACCATTATTACAAATAAAGTGTTATAAATTTAGCTTAAACGTGGGAGTAATTTGTAAACAAGTTCTTTATACATGTTAATAATGACGCAGGCAAAAGTGTTGTGGGAGGTAGCTCCGAGTAGAACATTCTTTCACTTTAATTATAACCTTAATATTGCGATTGAAACATCCATTCACTGCTGCTAAATATACACTTTATAAGGAGTTATTCATGCTACACTTTAGCTTCATTACATTCTAAGTTGGGTGCTGAATTTATTGCAAGTACGATTATAGGCAATGAATCTTGTTTAAATAGATACTACATAAGTTATAAATCCTGAAAAGTATAATATTTATAGTATTCCAATTTTAAATATATAACAGTGCATACTAAAGGATCAGTTTTGTTTAAATGATACATTTTTTTGAGGTTGCGAATTTTAAAAGTTGATTTATACACATGTTGACTAACTATTTCAAAATAACCTAATATATACAGTATAGTACATATATATTTATGTATGTATATTTGTTTATTGTATACCCCACTTATACCCCTATTGTTCAACGAGGCAGGAAGGGTTGTAACATCACTCAGCAGGTTGATGGGGTAATGTAGGCAGCCCTAGAACAAGCAAGGACACGACTCCTACGACCACCGTTGACGCCACACTTCTGTACGGAGAAGGACGGAGTATAGGATCAAAAGGTATAGTAAGCGCTGGGAGTCCAGTGGACAGCAGCGCTTAGGTTGTCGGGTGCGGCGGTCCGTTGTTGACGGAGTCATTCCCCCCTCGACATGGTTGCCGTCGAAGACAGACGATCTTTCGCCTTGCCTCCGAGCAGAAGCGAAAAAGGCGTCAGGAACAGTGAAGTGAGAAACCATGCAGGTTTGGCAGCAAAGGTGGGACGAGGGTAAGGAATATCGTTGGGCCTTTCGTCTCTTCAGAGACCTGAACGCCTGAATGAACCGCTTGGCCACGGGGAGATTAACTTCTACCAGTGTCAGTCCCTGAGGGGGCTCGGCTACTTTAGGAAAGCAACTTCACCGGATGAGGAAGGTCGGGTCCTCTCGGTGTGCGTACTGCCCGGAGGACGATGATGACGCTCATCATTCGTTCTTCGCGTGTGGGCGTTTCACCGAGCACAAAAGAACGCTTGTCTCCACTATCGGTGAGGTCTCAGCTGGAACAGTGCTGCGAAGCAACGATTCGTAGAAGGCTGCCTCTGCCTTCGTCCACGTTGAAGAGAGAAGAAGGTTTCCTGAATGAATGATTCTCGGAAGATTAGCACGGCTCTGTTAGGGCGCTATACACGCGGCCAGACATGAAGCGATGCTGGAAAAGGTTCCCAGTCCGGATCGCCGTGGCAAGTAGGGAGTTTAGTGTGCACTCACTGTGTTGGACTGGGCGGCTTCCACACTCTGTACACGAATGCATTCCTCCTACGTAAAAAAGAATATTTGACACGATAAGAATTTTTGTTTGTAAAGCACTTTGAAATTAATCAATAGCTTATAGTTCAGCTCTACTGATGGTGAAACTGAGGACCACCTAAAGTACAGTAATGGGCAGGGAATGTTTTATGGTTTATGTCAAAGAGTTGCAAGTGTTACTCCAAGATCAGATATTTGGGACTCTGGAACTGCGACTGCTCTCTGCTCTTTCTCACTGCGACATTCACTTAGAACACCATCGAACACACAAACGACATTTTTGTGCCTGTTTGTAAAGCAGGAGCACAAGTGGAAAAACATGCACAATTTTTTAGTTCTGTATAGTCAAATAATGAGTACCGATAATCAAAAAATCGAAAACGCCAGGGGAGCATCGTTGTTCCTTAAACTGTATGCAAGTAGCTAAAAATTTGTTGTTGAGTATATTGAGTTATATTGTATACTTTTGCTCACTTTCTGAGGCGTATTCCTTCAGGACCTCCACATTTTTCAGTTTTCAACCGTGCTTACGTTCATCGTGGAGGAATATGTTGTATTCAAATGGAGTGTACAAGTTTATAATTGGCAAATAACTTTGTTAATAAATTCATCAGAATTAATATCAATAGAGAGCTATATTTAAGAAGGGATGAAATGGACCAGAAGCTATAGTCTTTTAGTAATTTTTAAAGCGAGTCTGACCACATGTGATGATCATTGGTCATGGCTGTAAGTTTTGCTGTTATTATAAGAATAATATCCATATTAATTTCCTAGAAACGTTTCGTTAATTTTGTATAGCGAATGTCTTTATTCTGTATATTTTGTCTGAGGTTTCATTTATTTAGGTTCATTTAGTAAAAATAGTATAAAAGATTTTCAAAGCAGTTTTGTGCTGCGATAAAAAAATTTAATCCAAATTATAAAATAAATTTAATTCGGTAAAAAATAATCGTGTTTTAACAATGTAAAATGTAAACAGACAACTAAAATTGTATTATATAAAGTAGGAGAATATCTGTTAATTTTATTTTATTCAATTGGTTTAACAGGGTAAAAATATACAAGGAAAAATCCATTACCGGACATGTCGTACTGGGGTAATTCACATCCCTATTGCCCGTTGTCTGCGAACGATCTACAATCAAGTTAGCCTGATCCACTGCACATTTTCTCACGTCGTAACTGTCAGTACTCATCTCAGCAATAGTAGATAAGGATCTAAAAGCCTGAATTTACAGTACATTCCTAGCGACACTCAGTTGTGCCTATTTGTAGGATTCCACATGTGACATCTTCGCCCTCAGTGGATCCGTTGACAATTTTAAAAAATATTAAAGATATTCTGTGAATTTTGTATTCAAAAGTGTTGTATTTTACAAGCTTTGATTAAAAAGTAGAATTTTCATTTTCTTTCTACATCGTTCAAAAATATCAGAAAATAAACAATGAAAGTGTAAAATTTTTCTACAAAACAGTCCTTTTACCTACTTGGCAACTCTCATGTTAAAAGCAGCCTCTTAGAGATGCATCCATCATACTCTATTGCTGTTATTAATTGCATAATTTGTAGACCTATGCATTCGTAAATTCCTGTGCATTTCTAAAAAGATTGTCGTAACTCTTTCTGATAAGTTTTAATACACAATAAGGAAGCATTGGTCAAGTTACGAGTATATAAGCTCGGTTGTTAGGTGAACATAAACGAGGTCATAGTAGATATGTTTTAAATACTAACTGAAAGTGATGAGGCGACGTTTTACATTATTTTTATAAATCCCGTGAAATGAAAAGTATAAAATATTAAGTTAAGGATTTTATACAAATCGCAGAATTTTATAATGTACTCTTTTTATTTTTAGAAGTAAAATGATAAAAAATAGTAAAATATTATGTTGTATGAATTATTGCATATTAATAAAAATATTAAACTGGGTCTAGATAATGCCGTACTAATCTCAGCTGGAACGAAGGTGTTGTTACCAATTGACTGATGGCTCCTGTCAGTATTCACACCACTGTAATATTACAGCTAATCCACTGGGGGCTGTGGGCCGTGAATCGATAGCGATATCGTAAATCAACATAAATACTCCATGTTCGGGTTCCAGGCTGCTCGTTATCGGATATTGGCCCAATACACCTGACAATCTGGCTTATTGTTTAAATTGTTGTATTTTCTCCACTTGATGTGTGAATTCCGTGTTTTATTCCCCATTGTTATGAATTATTGAGTAGTACACAATTGTAAGTTTGGAAAAAAATTTGTATCATTTAATTATCTTAACTTTTTACGGATATTTTCCTAATAATAATAATAATAACATGTATAGGTGCAATCGTTTGTAGTTATATTTGTAATTATTTTTAATCAGGCAAACTAATAAAGTTTAGCTTATTGATTTGTTTTAAATCAAATACCTTGTATCAGATAATGAGATTATCTATACCTGGATACACACGTTAAAAAATTCATATGAAACCAGCCTAAGATAATGTGTCAAATGATTCATGCATTTTTAAAATATAAATAATATTTATATTAAATATAAATATAAGTTATCATATTGGTACTATTTCCTATGCTGTATAAGTATATTGAAACATACCAACTAGTAACAGTTACCACTAAACTACCACTTCATGTACATACAGCTGTCATTAATTTTTCTATTTTTTGTAAAACTTATTAAGATCGGTTAGGATAATATAAGAAAAATATTTTAAGTACTTCTCTGGTTTGAAAGGAGCCTTTCATTGTTTGGGCAAGATAATGGTCCCGTGGACTTTCTTAATTTCTGAAACAAACTTTGAATTAAATTGATTCTACATAAAGTATTTATTTCATGATATTTCAGGAAGAGGCAAAACACCAGAATTTAATAAAATATAACTATTAATCTAATACATCCTTGCTTCATCTGATTTTTTGAACTGCCTTGAAATCCTTCTTTAACATCACAAACGACAGAATATAATTAGTAAGGAAACTGAGTCACTATGAACCGCAATATCAGAATCCTTGGCAGTGCCCTCTTAATGATAAGAACAACGTAAGATAAAACAGACCACAATGGGAACTCCCTGACCTTACAAAAAAGCTCATATAAGCAACCTTTATTGCTTCATTTCCAACTTCAGACTTTCAAATTCCGTTATGAAACGCTTGTGACGAAGTCTTAATAATAATACATTTGCCACTCCAAAGTCTACTAAAGATTATTTTTGTATCACGAAAACATAATTAAAGTAATGGCATCGTTCAGTGATACAATCAGTAACACTAAGTTTCGAGATCTGAAATCTGATCTCTTCTTCAGGTAATGAACTAACCTAACATACAATTACAAACTAGGTTAAAATAAACAAATCATACCAGAGCGTTGTGACACGCATAAGTCAGGAATCAAAGCAACCATGTTGTGTGTCAACTTCACTAACTCTAAAACTCTGATGATAAGTCGTAGGTGGTTGGTCAGCGAATGCAGACCTATTATGATCTGTACTGTATACTTCAGTTTTGTAACAAAAAAAATTAATGCCCCATTCAGAGCGACTTTTCCTATTCCATGATGAAATTTCCAATTCATAAGCATTAATATTATTTTTTTAGCTGGTAAAATCAAATTAGCTTTATTAATTTATAATTAAATTAAATTAAGTAGCTTTTTTAATTATTAAGTCTACATATTACTGGTATACAGTTTTATTACACAGTTAGCTGTTTTAACGAAAGCGGTAATAGAGCAATAGTAGAGGGTTATTACCATTTATAGTTATACATCTACTGTTTTTTTATGTGCTGGTAAGAATATAATACACAATTATTTAGCTGGAGAATGTAATTATACAACTCCTTACCGGTTGATATTGTCTTGCGTTAAGAAATTATGAGAGTATGGTAAAATTATTATGTTAATTTGTTTGCACTATTTCACTGGGAGGTAAATTTTCGCTACTCCACTGACTTTGTATTAATTGTCTTTTGTTCCTTACAATCTCTGAATTAGTTTAGAGAGTTACAGAACAAAGACTTATGGTTCCAGTATTGTTTTTTACGTGGAGAGACATTCAAATGTAAGAATCGATACAATTGGATAAGTTCAGTCTCGCCCCTTCGTAAAGCCGCGGGTAACAAAGGGTGGATTGAAAAACGAGATCGAAATTCGTGCCGAGCCTTCTACTTCTCCAGTTTGTTCGCCCTAAGGTTAAGATCGCACTTTGATTCCGATTGCACGAGAAACAGTTTCCTTTCCCAGACTGTTTAAAAGTTCTCATTTCATTAAATAATTTGAGAAACTCACCGTATTTTTC